>NC_081861.1:36638506-36906006 GCF_963259705.1 Myotis daubentonii
TTAGGTTCTGCCTTCGCAGTTCACCCAGATTTGGTTCTGATTGGTCAGTTTCTATGCCAGTCAGTGTCAAAAGCTCTGCCTCCTAAGCAGCCATTGGCTCCTTGCACTTTACCCAGATTGGGTTCTGATTGGTCAGTTTCTATGCCAGTCAGTGTCAAAAGCTCCACCTCCTAGGCAGCCATCTTTGTGAGGGTTAATTTGCATATTACCTCTTTATTATATAGAATAGTCTAGCATAGGTCTTTATTGCCTATTTTAGTTCACTTGATCTGCTATAACAAAATACCAACGACTGGGTGGCTTATAAACAACCGAAAGGTATTTCTCATAATTCTGGAGGCTGGAAGTCCAAGATCAGGGTGCTAGCATGCTTGAATTCTGATGAAGGGCCTCAGTTGCAGACTGATGGCTTCTTGCTGTATCCTCACATAAGAAAACTCTGTCTTTAAAATATATATATTATATTATTGATTTCAGAGAGAGGAAGGGAGAGGGAGAGAGAGATGGAAACATCACTGATACGAGAGCATTGATTGGCTGCCTCCTGCATGCCTCACACTGGGGATGGAGCCCACAACCTGGGCATGTGCCCTGACCAGGAATTGAACTGTGACCTCCAGGTTCATAAGTCGACACTCAACCACTGAACCATGCCAGCCAGGCAGAAACTCTTTTTTTAAGGGCATTAATCTTATTCATAAGTGCTTTGCTCTCATGACCTAATCACCTCACAAAGGCCCTTACTTTCTGATATCATCACATTTGGCATTAGAATTTTAGCATATGAATTCTGGTGGTGGATAGGGAGGACAGATACAAGCAATCAGGCCATAGCATTGCCTGTTTCTAAAGTAATTCTAGATGCCAGATCATGTCCTTTTGTTCAAAACATGGTTTTTCTTTGTCTCATAAGGTCCATTCTGTCAGGAACATGATGATTGAAACTGTCATTTTCTTCTCTGAAATGTACAGGCTGGACATCTTATCCAGTCATGTTTACAATATTACCTTGGTCTTTTGTTGTTGTTAAGAATCTCAGTTTGGCCTGTTACTAAAAAAGCCATTGTCAGTTTAATCATATCTTTGCCTGTAGTTGCAGTCACTTGATCTAATATACTGTCCATCTTGTCCATCTTTGGGGGAAACTTCAGTTACTTTTCATTGCATTTTTCTTCAAAGATGTATCATCCAGAAGGTGTGAATTCTGCTCAAGGGTAGGGAAGGCATTTTCTTAATCTCTTTATCACAAGAACCTGGCACACTGGCTAATTATTCAATGTTTATTTAAATGAAAGAATGAATACATGGCTGTTACAGGCCTGCCATTTTCTTATTTTCCCACTTGTTCTCTTTTAATATGGTTCCCTATTTGTTCCTCAAAAGGCATAAAGGCTCTGTGTATGTGTGTGTGTGTGTGTGTGTGTGTGTGTGTGTGTGTGTGTGTGTGTATTAATGTAGCTGGTGATAGAGCTAGGGAGCTAGGCTTATGATTTATCTCTAGATCACATGACTGTCGATGCTTGGGCTGGACAAAAGCCTTTCTAAGATGCTTGAGCACAAGAGTGACTATGTTCTGCCACAGCTGCCATTAAAAAAAAATGATTTTGGACACTTCAAGCTTACTGATTGTTATTAGAGTATCATTGTGTATGAAATAGTTTAACTGTTACTTAGCAAATTTCTAAGGTTTAAAAATTATTTTCTAAATCCTTAGTTTGGTAACTTTTTCCATTTTACGTAGCAAATGTCATTCTAATTGATTGGAGTAACTGATGACAACTGAGACATTTAATAGAAAATTCATAAGCCAGTTTTTCATTTGTGGAAGATGCAAAAGTTGTTATCTATCATAAATAAAAGTACATATCTCTTCTAGATTACTTCCTTAAATTGTACCTAAAAAGAAATTGGTAGTTGATAGTACAGATCATTGATAGATTAGCCTTCATAGAATACTACTATTTTTTTAATAATGTCTTTATTGGTGAGAGAGAGAGAGCGAGAGAGAAAGAGAAAGAGAGAAAGAGAAAGAAACAATGGATGAGAGAGAAACATTGATTGGCTGCCTCATGCAGTGCCCCTACTGGGGGCCAAGCCCACAACCCGGGCATGTGCCCTGACCAGGTATTGAACCAGTGACGCCTTGGTACATGGGACAACGCTTAATCCACTGAGCCACACTGGCCGGGCAATAGAGTACTACTATTAAATAAAACAGTGGTTCACTAGCACAATGAAAATAGAAATTTTAAAGCAAAATATATGAAATACATTTCCATGTAGCATGTTGCTGTTTTTAGACTTTATCCACAACTTTTTTGTATATGTAACTTAATGGGTAATTATAAGTCAGCCATTTTTTTCAAAATTATATTAATGTGTATTTTGTCTTATTTAGTGACTGAATTTGTATATTTAATGAATGTGGGAATAATTATAAGGTTGGGGAATTTGCAAGACTATATATATTTTTTTTTGGGGGGGGAATATTTAGTAAATTTACTCAAATGAAGCTTAAATGATATAGAACTGAAAATATTATAAATCTATATACAATAGAAAGTGAATATAAATTAGCCAACTCTATGAACATTTCCAGTTAAGCACACATACAAATACATATTCACCTCTTTTATATAGGAATAACACATACATGCATGACAGTGATTCTAGCAAAAATATCTCAGATATTAAAAAATATTCATAAGTTTTAAAGATGGTGTGGAACAAGTTTTAACAACATTCTACATGAATGGAAACCTCTGATTTAATTCCAATAACTTTCATGCCAGAAGCATGGTTGGTTTTACTTTTTTTTTTTAAACATTTCTTCGTATCATATACATTGGCTTATTAATAATTAAGGCAATTTATTTACACAGTATGTCTGTGGACAAAAAACGTTTAGTATTGATTATTTGCTATGATGTTTAAAACTTTCAAAGTCTTTCAACATAAGAAAATAGCTGCACACATTTGTTTTCTTATAAAACACAATCTTAAAAAAAGTAATGATGATTGGTCATTGCTTTTCTTAGTAATAAGTTTTATCTTATTTTTTCACATAGTATAAAGTATATTCTTATGAAGGATTGCATTAAGATTCAGTAGTTCTTCAACAGTGTTGCCAAGTAACCGTATAAATCCCAAATGCAGCAAAGATGAACAATCTTCATAGTGCACTTTCACCTTATTAAAGTTGAAGTTGCTCCTTTCGGATATTTTTCCACTTCAATGTGAAGTAGAGTGTTACGGTTTCATTAGTGGTTTCGTATGTGGCTTAAAAGAAAAAGGTTTTGATTTCTTCCACAGTTCACAGTTCTCCAGTGAGACTTGTTTGGAAATAATATAGTCCAGGGATGTTTTGAATAACCAAATGCTCTTTAGTAGATGAAGTCTTCCAATGCAACTGTAATAAGTAAGCATCTACATCCTTAGCTATATTACCAGTATATCCTGGAACCAAAGTAAGATGGTTTTCTTGTTCCCACAATCTGCTTAATTGTTGTTTTAAAATCTGAATATTTCCATCATTTATAATTTCTGTTTTGGATGATAGTTCTGACCACCACCTTTTTATGATTGCTTGAAGCCAGTTTAAACCAACTATTATATATTCTTCAAATTTGCTTTTAAGTAGTGACTGTACAAGAGGCAACAAGTCTACACAGCAGCTAAGTGAGATGTATTGTTTTTCTTCCTGTAAACTATTGGTAAGCTCAGGAAGGCAATCCACCACCACTCCAAGGTCTTCTATCTTCACCAAATGAGTTATAAGTTCACTTATACTTCTCTTTTTCCAGAAAGATAAAGCTATATTCAATCTCAAATTCCTGCTGAACAAAACTTGTGCCATTGTTTCATGATCCTGAGAAACCTCAGGAAAAACCCCACTGTATTTTGATGATGCGCTTTCTGTCTGTGAAGAACCAGAATCACTGGAGTTAAGCAAATTTGTTCAACTATCATGGTGTAATTTTTCAGGCAGGTGGCCTGCACAAGCCAGTTCATTTTCTTTATTTGCCATGTCACAGCCCCCACTTCTAGGGGACTGTTCCTTTTTAAAACAAGAATTTGGAAAAGGATAATAAACTTTCTTTCTGTGGTAGATCGCCTTACGCAGTTTATCTGGGCTTTTAACAGCCTGTCCAACTGTTCTAGTTATGTAAACAGCCAGCTGTTTTGGAGATTCTTAACCTCCTTCATGTTCTTAGTGAAATTACAGATAATTTTTCTAGGGTGATCAATGGAATGGTCCTCAATATTATTATATAAGTTCTGTTTTTTTAACATTGTGGGTTTCAGATGCCATAATCTCTAAAATACCGGTGTCTCATGGTACTGTGGAGCTTTAGTCCAGCCCTGGCGCTGACCAACTGCGCCTAGAAGCCCAGAGAGTCCCCGGGCTCCTGGGCTGAGACTCACTCAGGGCCATTCAAATGCGGCCACCAAGACCATACTTTCATAATCTATTGTCAATGTTAGAGCAGTTTGGAGGCATTTTTTTTCAGCTTTATTCAGGCATAATTGACATACAATAAACTGTGCATATTTAAAGTCTAAATAATGCATATTTCTATCATTCCACTCCTCAATTTCTTCTTGCCCCTTTGTATTTTATTCCCCCTCAACTCACGCTGTCCCCCTGTCCAGGCACCCATTGATCTGCTTTCTGTCACTAGAGATTAGTTCATATTTTCTAGAATTATTTTTATAAATGGAATCATGTAGTGTGTTATTTTGTTGTGTGGTTTATTTCAGCATAATTATTTTGTGATCATTTGTGTTGTTACTTGTATTATTGCTGAGTAGTCCATTACTTATACTACAATTATATTGTACTACAATTTGTCCATTTACATGTTCATGGGCATTTGAGAGTGTCCTTTTATAAATCTTTTATGAGTATTTGTGGACATAGAAATTTATTTCTCTTGGATAAACACCTAGGAATGAAATGGCTGGGGCATATGGTAGGTGTAAGTTTAACTTTTAAGGAAACTGACAGTTTTATAAAGCAGTTGTACTATTTTACATTTTACATTTACACCAGCAGAAATGGAAGAAAATGTGTTCTTAATGTTGGATTTTATAAAAAGAGAAAAGAGCCCTGGCCGGATAGCTTGTTTGGTTAGAGTGTCATACCAATGCACCAAGGTTATGGGGTTGATCTCCGGTCAGGGCACACTTGAGAATCAACCAATGAATGCATAAATAACTGGAACAATAAATTGAAATGTCTCCCACCCTCCCTCCTTCCCTCCTTCCCTCTTTTTTTAAAAAATATATTTTATTGATTTTTCACAGAGAGGAAGGGAGAGGGATAGAGAGTAAGAAACATCGATTAGAGAGAAACATTGATCAGCTGCCTCCTGCACACCTCCTACTGGGGATGTGCCCGCAACCAAGGTACATGCCCTTGACCGGAATCGAACCTGGGACCCTTCAGTCCGCAGGTCAATGCTCCATCCACTGAGCCAAACCAGCCAGGGCTCACCTTCTCTTTCTAACATCAACCAATCAATAGAAAAATAAGTATTGCTATTTTTTAAAAAAGAGGAAAGAATTACTTCTTGTATTTGTAGAGTTCAGTTTTCTAGGTGAGTGCTAAGATGCAACAGAGCCTCGAATAACGTGGTTTCCTTCAACATCATTTTATTATAACATTGATGAGATGCTATAGGGACTTAATGCTTGTTTATATCAACCTGTGGTAAAATTGGTTTCATTATATGTCATTTTGGTTAAAGTAGTAAAATAATGACAACATTAAGTGAGGACTTTCTGTACTGTGAATCAGACATTAGTTTTATATGATTTAATAAAATGAAGTGTAGAGTTTAAAGAAGTAATTCTGGAAATCTTTTACAAAATAGATTATGTAAGAAATTTCTTTGAAAAATCCCCTAAGTCATCCATAAGGTGCTGTGTTTAGACGTAACATCTCTCCCTAATTTCAACACACTTGCTCATTTTTTTTCTCTTGAATTAAAATAAATGAATGTTTATTTACTTGCCCCAATGAAGTGGTTAGCTTTGCATTTAGGGGCTACACCTAATTAAAAATATGTAATTTAAAATAGTAGTATTTTATTCAGCTTGATGTGTAAGGCATGTGTGAACTGATATAAATTGAGGGAACAGCAGATTTATATCTCATGCTCACTCTGGGTCATAAGCATACATTTTATTGAGAGGAATGGCGGGTGGAGTGGCCTGTATCACTTAAATTATTTTTCTTTTTGCTGTGTGTAAATAGTTGCATTCTCATAAATTAAATGCATATGTGATGTGATTGCATTATAATTATGGTAACAGCTGAAGCTGAATGCAGAAAGAGGTTATGTGCATATTAAGAGTAGGGTGGCTGATAGGTTTGTTAAGTCATTGTTCATGGGCCTTTTTTAGTTTTCCATAATAGGTTAGTAAGGATAAGTAGACATCATTAGCACCTATTCAGTGCTTCTTCCTTTCATTTTCCTGCTCTGCCTAGATAGTCTATTTTCTTCTTTTTACTTGTGTTATCTACACTCCCTTTTTATGTCCTCAACTCCTTGGTATTCACTCATCTCTTTAGAATCAGTAGTATACCTGTTTTCCCTTTAGAATGCTACCAAAACCCATAAACATAAATCAGTTGTACAATTATATTTTGTAGCTTTGTTGTGTATATAAAATAAACTGCAAAGTGGTTCTAAAAATGGTGGTCTAGGCTGGTGCCATTTTGGGGCTTAGCCCATCTGATATCCAGATTACCTAATAAATTTATAATCCCTTAACAAAATAATGGTGGTCTACTTTTATGAACTCATTATCAACATTCCAGATTACTTCTGCATAAAACATTTTTAAAAAAACCCTCTTTATTTGCCTAACTTGTAAAATGCACTGTTTCATTTTTATATTTTGCTAAGAGTTAAAAATGTGGATCTCTTTCACTAGCCTGATTAATTAAGAACTGATAGAAGAAAGTTTACTTGACTTAGTGTCATAGGTCCTGGGCTCCAGCACAGTCTTGTCATTATTAACTCACTATGTAATTTTGGGAAAGTAACATTTCTCATCTGTAAAATGTGGGGAATGGACTTGATCTTAAAAATTTTAAAGATTTCCCTCTGGGGCAGGAGAACCAAACTTGTAAAAGAAGTTGTTTTTAAAAATAGTTTTATCTTATAAGTCACCCCTGAAGTTTAATGGCTTTACTAGAAATTATGTATAATCACTTTTGAATTTTGTATATCTCGTCTGTTGCAGGATGCTTTAATCTGGATCCCAATAGAGTTTTGGATGTCATTTTAGAAGTGTTTGAATGCAGGCCAGAACATGATGACTTCTTTATATCTTTATTAGAATCTTACATGAGTATGTGTGAACCGCAAACACTGTGTCATATTCTTGGGTTCAAATTCAAGTTTTACCAGGTAACAAAATATGTGTGTGTATCTATATCTATCTGTATCTATAGGTTAATTTCATGATTTTATATGCACAATTTAATATGAATTTTATTTGTAAATGATTAGTTTCAGCTACACCATTCTGCCAGAGGAAATAGATAAATGGATAGCTAACAGTGAGGTGTAATAAGTACTGTATTAGTAATATGAATGATGTGATATGAAAGTCTAGAGGAAAGCATAATAAATATTTTGCTTTGGGAGAGATGGAGTTAGGGAAGATTTTATAAATAATAAACTTTTAAAAACCTGTTACTTGAAGGATGAGTAGGAGTTTGTTGACAGTTGTTAGTGCAGAAGTAATAGTGTGAGAGTGAAGACATAACAGTATGAGATTGAAGAAATGGTATATAGTCATATGTGGCTGGATTGTAAGATGCGGGGAAGAGACAGGAAGTGAAGTTGGAAAGGTAGGTGCACTTTTGATGGTTTAGAGTCTTAAATACTGTGTTGAGTTAGAATTTTACTGTGTAGACAGTGAAGATTGGTTAATTTTCACTTAAACCACTACAGTAGTTATCTAGTAAATCTGTGCCTCTGATTATTTCTCTTTCTTTCTTTTTTTTTAAAATATATTTTATTGATTTTTCACAGAGAGGAAGGGAGAGAGATAGAGTTAGAAACATCGACGAGAGAGAAACATCGATCAGCTGCCTCTTGCACATCCCCCACCGGGGATGTGCCCGCAACCCAGGTACATGCCCTTGACCGGAATCGAACCCGGAACCTCTCAGTCCGCAGGCTGACGCTCTATCCACTGAGCCAAACCGGTTTCGGCTATTTCTCTTTCAATCCATCTTTCATATTATTACTACTGTTACATTCTAAAAGAGATCTAATTGATACACTGCTCAAACACATTTGCCTGGAGGATGACATTTAAACTTACAAACATGGCAGAAAAGGCTAGTCACAATCTAGCTCCATTCTTTCTTTCTAGCCTCATCTTTAGTGATTTCTCCCCTCAAATCTGATATTCTTTTTAAAAAATATATATTTTATTGATTTTTTACAGAGAGGAAGGGAGAGGGATAGAGAGTTAGAAACATCGATGGGAGAGAAACATCGATCAGCTGCCTCCTGCACACTCCCCACTGGGGATGTGCCCGCAACCAAGGTACATGCCCTTGACCGGAATAGAACCCGGGACCCTTGAGTCCGCAGGCCGACGCTCTATCCACTGAGCCAAACCGGTTAGGGCTCAAATCTGATATTCTAGCGATATTAAAGTAATAGCCATTTCCCGAACTAAGGTATAGACATTGCTGTGTATAGACAGACCTTTGTTTACAAGCAGTTTCTTAAACTAGAAAAATATTCTTATGCAGCCGTCTTACCTGTCTTGGTCTTAATCTTGTGAACTATTCTTTAAGATCAAATGCTACTTGCTCTATAAAGTCTTGGCTGATAGTTCAGTCATGCAGAATTAGTAACTTCTTGATCTCTCTTTTCATGAAATGTGACATAGACTTCTGGCACTTACCAGGTTATATTAGAATAAACTATGTCTATCTCCTTTGCCAGATTGTGAGTCATTTAAGGCAAGGTCTATATTTTACTAATTTCTCTTGATTAATTTACTGCTTAGTCTATAGTAAATGCTCACTAATTATAAATGAGTAGTCTATCTCTTGATAGCATGGAGGATTTTAATGTAATAAGGCCTCCATTATTCTTTTGTTATATCTTTCTTAATTTGTCTACTTGGATTGGGGTACTCAGCTAGTCAAGAAATACTCATTTATTGAGTGTTTAAACAGTGGTTCTCAACCTTCTTAATGCCGTGACCCTTTAATACAGTCCCTCATGTTGTGACCCCCAATTTCATTGTTACAAATTGAACATAATTAAAGCATAGTGATTAATGACAAAAACAATATGTAATTACATATGTGTTTTCCGATGGTCTTAGGCGACTCCTGTGAAAGGGTCATTCGACCCCCAAAGGGGTCGCGACCCACAGGTTGAGAACCGCTGGTTTATGATATGCTGTTGCTTTGCTAGGCACTGAGGAGTCTCTGGTGGGGGTTGTCTATTCCTGTCCTCTGGAGCTCAAGTTCAGGATAGTAAGACAATTTCTTTTAGCATTCTCAAGTGATATATGACCTACTGCCTCTGCTTGTCTTTTATTTTTCATAATCTGGGATGCTCCAGAATAGAAATCAGAGCTTGAAAGCATATAGCTTTTTGATACCAAATAAGACACATGGTAGGGTTTTTGGGAAAGAGTACTTCACCTTTGCTTAAAAATTAGTGATGACAGCTGTTCCTGTTCCTACCAGAAACCAGGGAGTCCACTGTTATTACAGGAGAAGAGAAGTTCAAGTATTTCATCACATTTTAAGAGGCACCATGATAGCTTTGGCTTTAAGAATATGAAGCCAACTGCTAAAGTGACAGGGTAACTGAAATTTAACTTGGGTGGGATTACTTAGAATATAGGTTAGGGTTTTGGAGACTGTAGGTTTCAGAGCATAGTGCAGTGAGTAATAACCTACTGCATAACATCAAGTATTACTTGTTAAATGTGAATTTTAGAATTAAATTTGTATATGAAAATATTCCTCATGGTAGTAACACTTTTTGAGCTGAATTATAATATCCCTAGGGGTTGACAATGTTGGAATAATCATCCTTTTTTAAAAATAGACAGTGGGCCTTTTTATTATATAAGAAATACCCAACCATGAAACATTTGATTTAGAAGTAACCTATTATTGGAAAGCGTAACCCTCATATTGCTCTGTATAAAACTATTGCCTTTTTTTCCTATTGCCTGAGCTATCTTATTGTTGTGAGAATCTGTAGTCTTAAGGACCACAAAGGGCAGGGGAAGAAATGTCAGAGATTTAAGGTAATTTGTGGTCTTGGAGGTAAAGTAAGGATAGCTATGGAAATCAAGAGCCTCTTAGAGAATGTAACCCTGGGAATTGGTTCCTAAGCCCGTATGGTCACTATTTATGCTAGTCCTTTATCTTACTCTACCCTCCCTTCTTTCATTCACTACCTGATAATGTTCACTCCTCCTGCCTGCAACCCATAACTTTACCAGTTGGGACTTACTTGGATTAGCAGGCTGCTGCACCTCCAGTGCTTCTGACTTGGAAGTATGGTAAGAGATGAAAGCAATTTTAGAGCACATGGTCATTTTGGAAAGTTAGGCAGTCATATCTGCTTGATCCTCCTAACAGGGATTGCTGTGATAGAGGATTTAGGGGCAGCACAAAGGACAGGCAGAATGGAGTACTAGAAAGTGTGAGGGTACCAAAAGACAAACTTGGCTGGAGTTGTCTTGCCACAGGAAAGAGGAAAGTGGTTGTGACTCTCACTCATATCACAGCTCCTTGATTTGTGGATTCAAAATACAGTAGTAGTAACAGTGATACCATGATTAGGTGCTATTATAATCTAAATTCATTAATTTGAGAAATATTGATTGAGCTCCTTTTATGTAGTAGGTAATGTTCTAGGTCGGGGTGGGCAAACTTTTTGACTCGAGGGCCACAATGGGTTCTTAAACTGGACCGGAGGGCCGGAACGAAAGCATGGATGGAGTGTTTGTGTGAACAAATATAAATTCAAAGTAAACATCATTACATAAAAGGGAACGGTCTTTTTTTTCTCAATAGTTTTATTCATTTCAAACAGGCCGGATCCGGCCCGCAGGCCGTAGTTTGCCCACGGCTGTTCTAGGTGCTGGGGCTACACCCAAACAAATATAAATTCTTGCCTTCTTGATGCTGACATTCTAAGCAAATTATATGATATGCTAGAAGTTGATCAGTAAGATGGGGCAAAAAAATATAGAGCAAGTTAAGGAAGATTGGGAGTGCTGGAGTTGTTGGTTGCAATTTTAAATAGAATAGTGAGAGGAGACCTCATTGAGAAGATGAGACTTAACCAAGAAATGAAGGATGTGAGGGTGTAAACTGTACAGATATCTGGAGAAAAATCTTCAGGCAAAGAGAACAGCCAAGCAAAGAAAGGCCTCAAGGTGTGAGCATGCTGATGTGTTGAAGAACAGCAGGAAGACTAGTGTAGCTGGATCAGAGTGATTGAGTGGGAGAGCGCTAGGAGATGAGGTCAAAGAAAAGGGACTATATATCAGATCACACAGAGCTAGTACAAAGTTTTTTATTGTGATGTTGAGTGAAGCCAGTGGAGGATTCTGAATAGGAGAGTAATGTGATCTGACTTAGGTTTTTCATTTTGTTTCTTTTTACTTTTTCACTTTATTAACATTTTCAAACATATAGGAAAGAGTGTATAATATAATAGATGCCCATAACTCCTTCACCTAAAAGTAAGTTTAGTAACATGTTGGTATAGTTTTTTGAAAATATTAATTTAATGTTACAGATACCATGAGTGCTTACTCCTCAATGTGTTAGTTTGTACTTTCTAAAAGTAAGGGCATTTTTCTATTTAACCATGATCCATATACCAATTTCATACTTAACTAGATTGCTATCATATAATAAACCCAAACCATATTCATTTCTCAAATTGCCCC
This sequence comes from Myotis daubentonii, assembly GCF_963259705.1. NCBI lineage: Eukaryota > Metazoa > Chordata > Mammalia > Chiroptera > Vespertilionidae > Myotis > Myotis daubentonii. Next base: position 36,650,477 of record NC_081861.1, read on the forward strand.
CCCCAATGCATTTTACAGCTGGTCTGGTCAAATGATGATCCAGTTAAAGACCACACATTGTATTTAATTGTTAGAATTCTTTTTTTAAAAAATATATTTTATTGATTTTTTACAGAGAGGAAGGGAGAGAGATAGAGAGTTAGAAACATCGATGAGAGAGAAACATCGATCAGCTGCCTCCTGCACATCTCCCACTGGGGATATGCCCGCAACCAAGGTACATGCCCTTGACCGGAATCGAACCCGGGACCCTTCAGTCCGCAGGCCGACGCTCTATCCACTGAGCCAAACTGGTTTCGGCTGTTAGAATTCTTTTAATTTACAATAGTATCTCCCCTTTCTTTAAAGGTATCAACTTGTTGAGGAAATTATTCCCATAGAAGACTCCACCCTTTGAATTTATCTAATTGCTTTTTCATGGTTGATTTAATTTTTTTGTCCCCTGTCTTTCTCATATACTCAGAGTTAGGTCTAAAGGCTTGACTTGATTATGTTCAGGCAAAAATACTTCATGGGTTGCGCATTATGTTTTATATTGTATTACATCCAATGTCTGTCTGACTTTTAATGTTCCAGTAAGTTAATGACAGTCTAATCCTTCCATTATGCAATGACATTTCCTCCCTTATCAATAGCAGGTTATCTGCAAGTTGATACTTGGGTACCATGTAAAACCCACTTTTTCATCAACCTTACGTTAAGTGATTTAGAATACATGGATGATCCTTTCTTGAGTCAATTAATTCCTTAAAGTTTCAAATTATTGATTTACTAATTTTATCATGCCTTCTAAATTTATTAGCTGTCATTCTTCTATAAAGAAGAGTTATCCCTTGTCAAGTTGGATTGTTTGGTTGTCCTGAAATAAAGTTATACTGGAAAGGCAGGAAAAATGCTTTAATTTTTTTCCTATTAATTACTTGCTATTAAAGTGAGGAATTTCTTTAGTAGCCACTTCTAATAGTTGCATGAGCGGTGTGTGTGTGAGAGAGACAAAAAGAGAAAGTGCATTTGTATTTTGACTTAGGTTTTTAAAGAATCGATATGGTTATAGTAGCAATAGAAATTGAGTTTCTGAATATATTTTGAAGGTAGAGCCAATAGTATTTACTGATGGATTAGGTACAGAATGTGAGAGAGTAGAGTTAAGGACTTTTTTGGATCAGGGAACTAAAACAATGTTGTTATCAACTGAGGGCAGATTTCAGGTAAAATAGATTTGGAATGTTATTGGTAGGAATTAAGTTTTGGACATGTTAAGTTTGAGATGTCTGTTAGATATCCAAATGGAGATGTTGAGTAAATAACTGGATGTTGGGATCTGGTATTCCATGGAAAGGACTGGGTTAGACTAGAAATGTGGGTGTCAAAAGTGTATAGATGATACTTAAAATTGTGATACTGGATGAAATCATCAGGGGTTGGTTATAGAGAGACAAGAGAATGCTGGGCTTCTTGTCCCAGCATCAAGAAGGGTTCAGGAATCTGGAGAAGGGGCTGTATGTAGATGACATAGGAATCCAGAGTCTAATAAAGAGTCTGGAGACAAAATATAATTTTGAAAGGCATTGGGGGTCAGAGGAGCTTAGCTAAAGGAGCTAAGTTCTAAGATCTTAAACTGATTTCTCTTCGGAAGGTAGTATGAAGGCATATATGCTGAAAGAATAAAACTGTCAACCAAGAATTCTATATCCAGCAAACTATCCTTCAAAAAACTGAGAGATTATGTTATTCCAAGATAAACAAAAGCTGGGGGAGTTCATCAATAGTAGATTTGCCCTACAAGAAATGCTAAAAGTAGTCCTTCAGGCTGAAATGAAAGGCCACTAGACAATAAATTGAAGCTATATGAAGAAATAAAGTACACTAGTTAAAGTAGCTATAGGTAAATATAAAAGCCAATGTTGTGTTTTTTGGTTTGTAAGCTCTTCTTTTTTTTTCTATGGCTTTTTTTTTCTATGGCTCAAAAGGAATTGCCCTAACTGGTTTGGCTCAGTGGATAGAGTGTCGGCCTGCAGACTGAAAGGTCCCAGGTTTGATTCCGGTCAAGGGCATGTGCCTTGGTTGCGGGCACATCCCCAGTGGGAGCTGTGCAGGAGGCAGCTGATCGATGTTTCTCTCTCATTGATGTTTCTAACTCTCTATCCCTCTCCCTTCCTCCCTGTAAAAAATCAATAAAATTTATTTAAAAAAAGACAAAGGACTAAAACTATAATTATAAATCGAATCAACACACAAAGTGTAACTATAAAAGAGGGAGGGATAGAAATGTATAGGTGCAGTTTTGTGTACTATTGAAACTAAGTTGGTATTAATTCAAATTAGGTTATTACAAGTTTAAAATGTTAATTGTAATAATACCCAGGGTAACTACTAAGAAAATAAGAAATAAACAGGAAAGGAAAGAAGGAAATCAAAATGGTATACTACCAAAATAACACAAATGGAGTCAGTAATAGAGGAAATGAGAAATAAAACCTGGTATAAGACATATAGAAAACTTAGCAAAATGGCAGAAGTCCTTCCTTGTCAGTAGTTATTTTAAATGTAAATAGAATAAACTGTAATTAAAAAGACAAGTTCAGCAGAAGTTATAAAAAACCATGATCCAACTGTATGCTATCTGTAAGAGACTCACTTTAGATCCAAAGATACAAATATGTTGCCCTGACTGGTTTGGCTCAGTGGATAGAGCGGACTCAACGGTCCCAGGTTCGATTCCAGTCAAGGGCATGTACCTTGGATGCGGGCACATCCCCAGTAGGGGGTGTGCAGGAGGCAGCTGATCGATGTTTCTCTCTCATCGATGTTTCTAACTTTCTATCCCCTCTCCCTTCCTCTCTAAAAAAATCAATAAAATATATTTAAAAACAACAACAACAAAAAACAAAGGTACAAATATGTTCAAAGTAAAAGTATGGAAATACCTATCTCATACAAACAGTATCCAGGAGAGAACTGCGGTGGCTATTCCAATATTACACAATCTAGACTATAAGATAAATTTTTTATAGTAGACAACAAAGAACATTATACATTGATAAAACTGTCAACCCATCAAGAAGATACAGCAGTTATAAACACACGTGCACTAAACAGAGCCTCAAAATATGTCCAGCAAACATTAAAAGAGTTGAATGGGGGAAATAAACAGTTCTATTAAATAATTGTTGGACATTTCTATGCCCCACTCTCATTAATAGATAGAACAATGAGACAGAAGGTCAGTAAGCAAATAGAGCACTTGAACTCTATAAAACAACTAAACTTAACACACATATATAGACCACTCCATCCAGTGATAATAGATTACACATTATTCTCAAGTGCATATGGAACAGTCCCTAGGTTAGACCCTATTAGAGACCACAGAACAAGCCTCAATTAATTTAAAGCATTAAAAAAACCTTATTGGACAATAATTAATGAAAACAGATCACAGCAGTTGTGTAGGATAGTGAGTAATAGGAAATTAAGAGCTGGCTGAGCTTTAGAGAGGGTGAATAGTCTGGAAACAACTATAAAAAAGCAAAGACGATTTGTACCCCACCTCTGAGCCTAGTAGTTATTAAGGGTCTGGGGAAAATACTAGCAGCTACCATTTGACTGGGCTACAGTGGGTGTGGTATTCCTAGGGAGTGCTAGGCCCTAAGCATGAAAGTGGAGGGAATAATTAGAGGAGAGGTAGGGGGCTTTGCTGATAATGGATCATAAATTCCAGAGGATTCCATAGAAGACTTTCAAGAATGCAGAAAGGTGGGATAGTACAGAACAGGATTGTGCAGAGCAATATGAGGATCAGAGTGTGGAAGTTGATGTTTGGCCTGGTAGTTGGGGATTCTGGTAGTGACTCATTTAAACAGAGGTAATGGGAATAATGAAAGCATTCCTGATCATCTTTTGTTTTTATGAGAAAATGTCTTGATACTAAAGAACATTTTATAAATATTTAGAATTAAACTTAAGAAGTTGAAAATTTACCTTTCTTAAAAATTACAGTGATACAGTGCCTTCTTTATATAACATCTATTAGTTTGATTAGCTTCATATGTTATGTGCATAATACCTATAGCAATTGTAGGAGGAGTCTTACAAATATATCATTTTCAGTGTTAAATAGAAGCAGAACATAATATATTGTCACTGTTTGCTTTTTATTTGCACCATTTAGTAATTGGCCATTTAGTAATTGTTGGTTTTCCTCACTTTACTCATCCATTCATCTGACCTCCAATAGTTTAAAAATTAGGGAAAAATCTTTTCGATAGCATTTAAAGATCCTTCTATGTCTTTGAAGGGTTTACTGGACTGGCCTTAATTGGCCATTCCACATTTTATTTATTTATTGTTGATTTATTCATGTGTAATATGTATAGACACCTGTTTTTGAGAAGAAATCAGCTGACAAGCACATATAATTAGCACAAAACCCAAGAAATGAAAGAGTAGGGAAAATAGTATAAAAGCAGACACAGATGGTTCTACACTCCCATGTTTGTCAGTCTTGTTTCTGTGTTTCCACTGAGAACTACTTGGAAAAAGCAAGTTAAGGAAACACAGATATAAATACATTCAAACTAAATATTCAGTATAAAATCTCTCTATTCTGTTTAATTTTTAGATTTTATTCAAATATTAGCATGCATTGTAAAATGTGTCTATTTTCAAAACTTCTTTCTTTGAGTTCATTAAAAGATGCTTCAGTGTGGAAAGAGATGTAGACATAATTCTCTTTGTCCTGAATTCAGATGTTATGTATGCCCAGGAAGAGCAGTGAAGCTTATTGTTGAACAAGAGTTATTTGAGCTAATTTTTCTTAAATATTGGTAAAGGATATGATTTTAGTTGTAATTTATGCACTAAATAGAAACTTTTATTTTTCAAGGAACCAAGTGGAGAGACTCCTTCATCCTTATACAGAGTCGCAGCAGTGCTTCTACAAGTTAATCTTATTGATTTAGATGATCTTTATGTACATGTAAGTCAAGTGGGCTGCTCAGAATCTTTGGTTGTTCATTACAGGGGTGGGGGAGAGGACTAGGCAGCCATATAGCACTCTAAGGTTGGTCCTAGGCTCTCAAATCTTAATTTTTGAAGCCCTAATGCTTTATTACTTTGTGTTTATAAAGTAAATGACTTTAATTCTTTTACAAAGCATGGAAATCTGATATCTTTTGTTACCCATACAGAGTTCAAGGTTGGATATGAAGTTAAAGTTCTTAATTGTTATCAAGGCATAACACATGGAGAGAGAGGCCAAGTTCTAACCAATGTGGTTTTAGACTTCTCCATTATACACAAATTATGGGAAGTATAGGATTACCTAGATACTTCTTCCTTCTCTCCAAAATGTTAATTTTTGGCATTCAGGATGTATGGAGAAGTCTTCACATGTTTTTTAAAAATGGCTTTTTTTGTGTTTTAACTGGGTAATAAATGACTAGTATTGTGTTTATATTGTTGGATCCAGGATGTAGAAGAGTATGTATGTGAATTTGATTATTGATCTCTAATGTAGCAACAGTTTAGCCTGTCAGTTTGTAAAAACTAGGTTTGTAGCATAGAACTTCGTTTTATTATGTTTTGTATTAGGATATCTATGGACTTAAAACAAACCTGTCCAATGCTGACATCATCTTTACTGCCTTTGAGATCACTTTGTATCTTTCTTGCCTATCCTATATAATAAAGAGGTAATATGCAAATTGACTGTCATGCCCTTGCACAAGATGGCCACCCCAAGATGGTTGGCAGTGGAGGGCAGTTGGGGGTGACCAGGCCTGCAGGGTAGGGCTGTTGGGGGTGACCAGGCTGGCAGGGGAGGGCAGTTAGGGGCGATTGGGCCGGCAGGGGAGGGCAGTGGGGGGGGGGAAGACCAGACCTGCAGGGTAGGGCAGTTGGGGGTGACCAGGCTGGCAGGGGAGGGCAGAGGGGGCGATCGGGCCAGCAGGGGAGCGGTTAGGGGGTGATCAGGCTGGCAGGAGGAGCAGTTAGGGGCAATGAGGCAGGCAGGCAGGCAGGCAAACGGTTGGGAGCCAGCAGTCCTGGATTGTGAGAGGGATGTCCAACTGCCGGTTAGCCGGACATCCCCTGAGGGGTCCCAGATTGGAGAGGGTGCAGGCTGGGCTGAGGGATACCCCCTCAGTGCACGAATTTCATGCACTGGGCCTCTAGTCATTATTATATACTACTAGAGGCCCAATGCATGAAATTCATGCAAGAGTAGGCCTTTGCAGCCCCTGCTGCCTTGGCTCTCGCAGCCTGGGCTTCGTCTGGACAGTCGTTCTGCTATTTGGCCATTCATTCCATTTGCATATTACACTTTTATTATTATAGATGGTTGCAGATCAAAAAAACTTGATTTCTACCTTGGAAGCAGTCATAGTCTAGAAAGAGAGATAACATTTTGCATTATATAATAAGAATTATATTGGAGGTATTTACATAGTGCTGTGGAAGCTCAGAAGAGATAGTGATCATATCTGTGTGGGGTCATTTTGTGAGGTTTTTTCAAACTAGTGATGTCGAACTGGGATTTTGATGATCAGTAAGTGTTGGCCATTCTTAAAAAGGTGGAAAGTTTTATAGGCAGAAATAACTGAATATAAAGGCAAGAAGTTTGAAAGGGCTTCATTATCACTTTAGGTTGGGGTGGGGAATATCCAGCCCCTGTAAAGCCTGTGAAATCATTTGGTCTGGCCCTGCCAAAGCATTAGGGGTGTGTTAATTAAATGTTTGACCAAATATAGCAGGCTAATTTTTAAGTTGATAATTTTGTGTGGCAGGAGAATGATGCCAAATGGTCCTTAGCAGAGAAAAGGTTCCCTATCCCTGTCATAGGGGAACATTGGAAGCTCAGAGTGATTGGAGCTCAGGGTGGTATATAGGGGTGATGAGGATGGACAAATAGGTTGGGACTAAACTGTGAAGGACCTTAAGTGCCATAGTAATGTGTTTGTGTTTTGTTTTCTTGTTGGGAGTAGAGAGCCATTCAAAATTTAAAGTAGAGGAATGTTGTACAAACTGAGAATATGGAGAATTGGTCAGAAAAAGGAGAGTTTGAAAACATAGGTATGAGTTTATAGTGTGGACTGGCAGGACAAATGGAAACTACAAAAAATTGATAGATTTATTGCTGATATGTTTGAGTTTAACATTAAATGGTGACAGACTAAGTGTTCCTGTTAAGGTGACAAAGATTTTCAGACAGGATTAAAAACCAGTTTATTATTTACATGAGACTTCTAAAATCGAAGGACAAAGAAAGTTTGAAAGTAAAAGGGTGGGGAAAAATATACCACGGAAATTATTATTAGACAAAATAGACTTTTTGGCAAAAAGAGATAGTCACTTCATACTAATAAAGTTGTGTTCACTAGGAAGATGTAACTTTTTTATTTTTTAAATAGATTTTGATTTCAGAGAGGAAAGGAGAGGGAGAGAGAGATAGAAACTTTGAATGATGAGAATCATCAATTGGATGCCTCCTGTATGCCCCCTACTGGGGACTGAGCCTGCAACCTGGGCATGTGCCCTTGACTGGAATCGAACCTGGGTCCCTTCAGTCTGCAGGCTGACACTCTATCCCAGTGTTGGGGAACCTATGACACGCGTGTCAGAGGTGACACGTGAACTCATTTTTTTGGTTGATTTTTCTTTGTTAAATGGCATTTAAATATATGAAATAAATATCAAAAATATAAATCTTTGTTTAACTATGGTTGCAAATATCAAATAATTTCTATATGTGTCACGGCACCAGAGTTAAGTTAGGGTTTTTCAAAATGCTGACACGCTGAGCTCAAAAGGTTCGCCATCACTGCTCTAGCCACTGAGCAAAACTGGCTAGGGCAGTTTTTGCTTTTTATATGTGAAAATAGTATTAGCTGTTTTATGAAATTTTAATGAATCATTTTTAGCTTCTTCCAGCTGATAATTGCATCATGGATGAACATAAACGAGAAATTGTGGAAGCTAAGCAAATTGTTAGAAAACTTACAATGGTTGTATTGTCTTCTGAAAAAATGGATGAGCGAGAGAAAGAAAAGGAAAAAGAAGATGATAAAGTAGAAAAGGTATGTAGTTCATTCTAGTAAAGTTAACATTGTTTTCTGGATTTAGAATCATGAAATTAACTTATAATAGTTAATTAACTTATATAAAATTTTTTTACTAATTTTGATTGTGATGAAACATGATTTTTGGAATAAGAATTTACAAAGGTGGTTTTGCTTTTAATTTGATTGTTGCCTTCCCAAAAGAGGCTGCTATTTTTTTTAATATAAATTTCAAAATGTATTCTAAGTAAAATCACAAATGTATTGACTATCTGTGCTATGCATATTGATGTCTCTCAAGTCCTAAAGGGATTCTCACAGAATGAATGAATTCTGTGGCCCAATAAAACATTAAGTACAACTCAATATAATTCTGAGTCTGTAAACTGTCATACTGCATATGCTAAATGAAAAAGCAAATCCTTTTGGTTGTACTTTGAGGAAAATACCGTTGAATTTCCCACAAATGGCAGTTGTTGACATACATTGTTGTGTGTTTAGCCCACGTTTTTAAATGAAAAAAAAATATTAAGATTTATTGGAGTTCATATTCTGACTATCTTTGCTGTAATTATTCATTTGTAGCCACCTGATAACCAAAAACTTGGTTTGTTGGAAGCCTTATTAAAGATTGGTGATTGGCAGCATGCACAGAACATTATGGATCAGATGCCTCCATATTATGCTACTTCGCATAAGCTAATAGCTCTTGCTATTTGCAAGCTCATTCACATAACTATTGAGCCTCTCTACCGAAGGTATGTTACTGTATGCTTTATTAATCATTGAGGTATAAATAGTTTAGGACTATGACAAAATCTGCATATTTATCTTGTCTCCTCAAACCATGCATTTATTTTAGTGTGTTTTATCAGAAGATAATAATTTATAGTGTATTAGTCTGATATGTCTTAATCAGTGATTTGTCTCCTAATGTCATTGGAGAATGTGTGCTGCAATATACTCTAAAAACTGTAGGTTAGACTTCTAGGCTGGGTTTGCTCCTTTGAGAGTAAAGACTCCATTCTTCTGTTTTTCACTTTCCCCTCCTCTTTTAGGGGCAGAGAATTCCTAAGGCTTTTACTTAGTGTAATTTTCTTCTATCCTGGGTTGAGTAGCTCTCAGTGAGCACCTTGCTTCTCTGCTTGCCTTATCTCTCCCAGCAAATAGGCTGCTGTTCTGGAAATTGATAGTGCAGCTTCTCTCACCCTCCCTAGTTACAATGTTGACCAGTCCTCTAGCTCAGCCTACGTTTTAGGATACTTAAGAGCAGTAATGGCAGCAGTTCTGGCTTCAGTCCCACACATCAGAGCCTGCCTCCAAAGCTCCAGCCTTGTGATTCATGCATAGCTGCTAGCTGCTGCCTTTAGTGCCACCTGGGTTGTGGATCATGAAGGTTTCTTCTCAGAGACTGACCCCTTTGACTCCACAGTGGGATACCTGCTCAGCAGGTGAGAACTCCGGGTATGCTGTCCTTTTTAGTGTACCCTCTTTCATTATGGTGCTCACTTTCTCTTTCACCAAACCTACCTCATACGTGGTCTAAATAGTGGAACACAGATTGAGAAATGTTTATTGACTTGAATCAGTGTTGTTATATTCATATCTTCTTGTTTCATCCCCACTGTCTCCGAGGTCCATCCTTTGTTCCCCATTCCCATATGCATTTTGAGTTTTTTTTTGTTTGCGGGTAGTTTTTATTGCGCGCTAACAGGTGGCGCGGGCCATTTTTGCTAATTTTTTGCGCAAATGGCAACGTTCAGTAAAATTGCAATAATTTTAGTTTACGTATTTATACGTTACCCTCATTCTACCGCTAGTCTATAAAAAATGTATTAATACGTGTCCCGCACTCTACTACACTGGTAGAACGTATAAATACGTAAAACGTATAAATACGTTTCCCGCATACAATGTGTTAATGCTCTTTCAAGGATATGTTTTTTATTGGTTTTAGAGGAAGAGGGAGAGAGAGAGAGAAACATTGATCTATTGCTTCCTGTACACGCCCCGACCAGGTATCGAACCCACAGCCTGGGCATGTGCTCTGACCAGAATCAAACCCGCCACCTTTTGGTGTATGGGATGACACTCCAGCCAACTGAGCCACACCAGCCAGAGCTCCCATATACATTTTCCTGATACTGGCTGAGGTTAACTAAAAAAATAATTCATATGATGTATGTTAAATGTTACTTGGAATCTGCAGTTCTCTGATGTCCTTTTCTTATGCAGTTAATGTGAAACATTCTCTTCTGAGCTCTGATCTTTTTCAAGTGAATATTCTTTTTGTCTTTTTCTACCAGTTAAATTAGCTGGTATAATAAAGTTAGGCACAAAAGAAATATAGAAAGAAAGTATGAGCAAAAATTGTTTTACTTTAAGTTGAAATGAAGTATTATACAGTATACATATAAATTTTGCTTCTTTTTATAGAGTTGGCGTTCCTAAAGGTGCTAAGGGCTCACCTGTTAATGCTTTGCAAAATAAGAGAGCACCAAAACAAGCAGAGAGCTTTGAAGATTTGAGGAGAGATGTCTTCAATATGTTCTGTTACCTTGGTCCTCACCTTTCTCATGATCCCATTTTATTTGCAAAAGTGGTGCGCATAGGCAAATCATTTATGAAGGAGGTTAGTAAGTTTTTTTTTTCTTTCAAGTAGAAAATTAAATTTTGAAATGTGTATATTTGTGTTATGTGTATCTCTAGAAATAAAAAGAAAATGAACTCTGAGAAAAGGTTATATTGAGTAAGGTTTTTGGAAAGTCCATTCTGTCGTAACCATTTGTATTTATATATATATGTATATGTATGTGTATATGTATATGTATATGTCTATATACACACATAGATATATAGATACAATTATATAGAGTATATGTATATCTATATAATTATATCTCTATTTTTATCTTTACCTAAGTCTATGTCTATGTCTATATATTTCCATCTCTCTATCTAGCTAGATTATTAGTCAAGTGGTCCACATAGGAAAATATGCTTTAGACAAGTGAAAGCTTTTTGAATCCTCTTGTAATTAGTAGTTAACTCATCATTCTTTCCCTTTGCTTTTCTTCTTCTCAGTTATTTTCTTAGCTGCTATTTTGAATCATTATCATTATTTGTATGAAGGCCCTTGAACCTCAGGCTGTTACAGATTCGTATTTTAATTTTTTTAGTAAACTTTTTATTGAAATAAAACATACATATAGAAAGTACATAAATCATAATTGTATAGCTCAGTGACATTTTCCAAACTAAAACACCCATGTGTCTACCACCCAGATCAAGAAATTGAGCCGAACCAGCACCCTAGAGTTTTCCTTGTACCCTATCCAGTCACTACCTCCAGGGTAACAATTTATGCTATATTTTTTTCGTTTTTAAAATCAGCTTTGAGTTATAGTTTACATACAATAAACTTCACAGATTTTAAGTATACAATTGATGAGTTTTGACAAATGTATATAGTTATTCACCAACCACCACAATCATGATATAGAATATTTTCATCACCCAAGAAAATTCCCTCTTCCCTCTTTGTCATCAATTCCCTCCCTTTATTGTTGGTTTCCGGCAACCACTGATAGGCATTCTGTCACTATAGTTTTGCTTTTTTCTAGAACTTCATATAAATGGAATTGTACAGAATGTACTATTTTCTGTCTGTTTTTTTTTCCACTTAATGCTTTTGGGATTCTTTCAAGTTGTTGCATGTGTCAGAAGTTCCTTTATTGCCAAGTACTACTTCATTGTAGAGGCGTAACCAGAGTTATCTATTCACCAGTTCATGGGCATTTGGGTTGTTTCTAGTTGGGGGGCCATTATAAACAAAGCTGCTATGAATATTCTTTTCCATTTTTTGGAGGGGGGAGGAGCACATGTGTTTGTTTTCCCAGGAACGAGATTGCTGGGTCATATGGATAAGTTTCTATTTATCTTTTTGCCAAACTGTTCAACATGTGTGACCATTTTGCATTCCTAAAGCAATGTGTATGACTTCCAATTGCTTCATGTCTGCATCAACACTTGGTATCGTCAGTCTTTAAATTTTATTTTAATTAAAAAATATGTTTTTATTGATTTAAGAGAGAGAGGGAAAGAGAGAGAAAAACATCGATGAGTGAGAAACATCTATTGCCTGCCTCCTGCATGCCTCCCACTGGGGATCGAGCCCGCAAACTAGGCATGTGCCCTGACCGGGAATTGAACTGGTGACCTCTTGGTGCATGGGACGATGTTCAACCAACTGAGCCACATCGGCCAGGCAGTCTTTTAAATTTTAGACATTCTAATGGGTGTATATTTGTTGTGCTTTTCATTTATGTTTTTCTGATGATCAGTGATGTTGAGCATTTTATCATGTCTTAATTTTCTTTTGTAATCATCTCTATCAAATTATCCATTTTTAATTAGCTTGCCTTTTATTATTATTTCCCTGTCTGATTTGCCCTTTTATTTTATTAACTGTCTTTTGAAAAGCAAAATTTTTAAATTTTAATTAATTCCATTTTGGCAGTACTTTTATTTTTTGTATTGCTCTGTGTTCTACAGGATCTTTGCCTAACCCAAGGTCTTGAAACTGAAAAACCCCTACATAATTTCTTTTCAGTTGTGAAACAAGGCAACGAAAAGAATCAAGAAATTGTTATAAGCACAAACTCACTTCTCTCCAGTGTTTGATTGCCTGTAATTTTAACTAAAAATGTTTTTGTTTATTTGTATGTGCCCTGACTGGGGATTGAAGCTATAACCTTGGCGTATTGGGATAACACTCTAACCAATTGAGCTACACATCCACGGCTTAATTTTTGACAGTAGTGACTGTGTAGAAAATTTAACAACTGTTGTATATTAATCCCTTGACACCTGAAATATTTGATTTGGTTTTTAATGTTTAGCTGGTAGATTAATTTTTTTATACTTACAAATTTACTCTGTTATAAGGTAGCTCTGAAGAAATCTGCTGAGTAGTTTATTATTATAGATACCACTTATTATATAACATTTATATAAAAGAAAGTATAACAGTGTTTTATTATCTTGATCCATATAGTCTGAAAAGGATGAGTCATGTTAACTAGTGCCTGTTCAAAGAAAAAAGGTTGTATCTTTCCCAGTGCATCATTTTGGGAAGCATGTGAAGTTAACTTGTTTTCCTACTGGTGATGTTTACATTGATCTCTTGGTTAAGATGACAATTGCCAGGTTTGTCCACTGTACAGTTGCTCTTTTCCCCTTTGTTGTTAATGTATCTTGTGGGGAAGATACTTTGAGACAGTATAAATTGCCTCTTTCTCATCTTTAACCCATTAATGCTATTCTTTTTATTTTTCATTGAAAAAAATATATTATTTATTTCAGAGAGGAAGGGAGAATGAGAGAGAGATAGAGACATCAATGATGAGAGAGAATCATTGATTGGCTGCCTCCTGCATGTCCCACACTGGGAATCGAGGCCACAACCTGGGCATATGCCCTGACCTGGAATTGAACCATGACCTTCTGGTTGTTAGGTTGATACTCAACCACTGAACCATGCCGGCTGGGCTCTAATGCTATTCTTTTCAGTTGAAAATCTTTTTTTTTCCTGTATCCAAAATGTGTTTATTTGGATAGTTCCCCGTTCATCTTGGTTTGAGGTACTTTCAGGGCGGCTTCCTTCTGAAGGAGCATCCTCTGTTAGCCTTGCTTTTCCTCCTGTAGGCTGATAGAGGACAGTGGAGCAACCAACACACAAATCTTCCATTTGTGCAGGGCTAAAGATGGTAGTGATTTTAGCATCCTGGGCATTTCACATCCATGAAGTAGGCATTGGGGCTCTACACCAGGTGCTTCTTCTTGTGTTTCTTTTTCTTCTCTTCTGGAGAGGGATGGAGATCCTTAGTGGAGGCATCCTGTCTTGGGGAGGTCATCACTACTAGAAAGCTAGTTGAAAATCTTAATGTTCAGACCTCTTGTTCTGAAATTCTTTCTTTGGCTACAAGTATCATAAACTTGTAAGCAGGAGACCAAATATCCAACTTGTGGAAGTCCTGCATACATAGACATATGCAGAAACATATGCAGTATTGTTATCAAGATACACAGGTGCTAGAGCTATCATCCTTCCTCTCCATCATCTCCATTGCAGCCCTCTTATACCTCTGTTCTATCACAGTTGTGCCTGATGCCTCATCTTTATTTTTGCAGAAGTAGAAAGACAGAAGGGAAGAGAAAAATGTTTATTTTGATCACAATGTGGGAAGAAATCTGTCTTCTCTCATTGCTAAGGTTGCGGTAGGAATCTTTCTAAAGATCTGAGCATTTTAGTTCTTTTTTTTACCCATAAAAATATTTCAGTGTAACAAATCATTTGTTTTGTATTTATAGGTTTAAAGGCTTCCTAGCTAGGAATTTAACCAGGGTTTATAAGATTTCTTTTGAAGGGAGAATGTGACCTTAGTTCCAAATAATGTATCTACATTTAAACATCTTTAACAGAGCTCTCATTCATAAGTTTGGGTTTGCTTGTATATATAAATTGTACATATTTTTAGAAAGTAGCTTATTTAGTTACTAGAGGCCCAGTGCATGGATTTGTGCACCAGTGGGGTCCCTCGGCCTGGCCTGTGGGGATCAGCTGAAACTGGCTCTCCGACATCCCCTGAGGGGTCATGGATTGCGAGAGGGCACAGGCCAGGCCCAGGGACCCCACCGGTGCAAGATCGGGGCCTTGGGGCCGGGGAGGGATGCAGGAGGTTGGCCAGCTGGGGGAGGGACCGTGGAAGGGCTCCAGGGCATGTCTGGCCTGCCTTGCTCAGTCCCCATCTGCCAGACCCCAGCAGCAAGCTAACCTACCTGTTGGAGTTCTGCCCCCTGGTGGTCAGTGCACATCATAGCGACTGGTCGACTCTCTGCCCCCTGGTGGTCAGTGCACGTCATAGTGAGCGGTTGAGCGGCCTTAGCATATCATTAGCATATTATGCTTTGATTGGTTGAACGGACGACCAATGACCGGACACATAGCATATTAGGCTTTTATTATATAGGATAGCAGCTATCACTTAACAGTCTAGTCTTTCGGCCTATAGTTATTAGTAATCATTTATCTCTCTGATTGTGCATGTGTGTGTTTGTGTGTGTGTATTTCTTAGATTTGAGGTAGGTAGTATAGGACTAGTGCAGCAGGTCCTTGAATAATGTTTTGTTTTAACATTGATGATGTAAACATTGTTTTAACATTGTTTACATCAATTAGCCTATGGTAAAATTGGTTTCATTATATGTTGTTTCACTTCAAGTCACAGAACCTATCAATGATGTTAACTGAGGATTTACTGTACAGTGATTTTCAAACTTTAGCATGCAGCAGAGTCACTTGGAAGTCTTAGAACACAGATTGGTGGACCCCATCCTCAGTTTCTGATTCAGTAGGTCTGGGGTGGAACCTGAGAATTTTCATTTCTAACAAGTTTCCAGGTGATGCTGCTGCTGCTGATCAAAAGACCAGACTTTGAGAACTGTTGTTCTAGTTTATTAATTACTTTTGGTCTTTATTTTAATCTTAAAAGAGGGAGTGGCATACCTCTCAATATAAAATATTTGTATATGAATGGAAACATTTTGCTGTCTTTAAATTTTTTTAATTGTAGAACACAACTTTAACAACGTCACCTGACATACTTGAATGTTTTTCATAGCACCTATAAACTTGAAGATGAATTCCTTGGTGCTTTTTGTTTTTTTAAACCAACTGATGTTAATAGATTAAGTTGTTTGCCATAGTGATAGCTAATATTGAGCTCTTATTCTGTGTCTGGCCCTATTCTGTGAATCAGCTAATTTAATCTTTTCTTTTTTAAAATTGAATTTATTGGGGTGACATTGATTCACAAAACCATATAGGTTTCAAGTGTACAAGTCAACAAAACATCATTTGTACACTGCATCATGCACCCATCGCCCCATGTGAAGTCTCTTTCTGTCCTCATTTCCCACTCCTTTGCCCACCTCCACCTTCCCTCCACCTCCCTTTTCCCTCTGGCTAACACCATGCTGTTGTCTGTATCTATGTGTGTGTGTGTTTGTGTGTTTGCTTAATCCCTTCACCATCTTTCAGCACCTAACACCCTTTCCACCTGACAACTGTCAGTCTGTTCCATGGTCCATGCCTCTGTTTTTGTTTTGTTCATTAGATTCCACATATAAGTGAGATCATATGGTATTTGTCTCTCTCTGGCTTATTTCACTTAGCATAATAATCTTCAGGTCCATTCATGTTGTCTGAAAGGGTAAGAGATCCTTCTTTTTTTTTTTTAAATATGTTTTTATTGATTTTAGAAAGGAAGGGAGAGGGATAGAGAGATAGAAACATGGATGAGAGAAAAGCATCAGTCAGCTGTCTCCTGCATGCCCCTCACTGGGGATCGAGCCCACAATCTGGGTTTGTGCCCTGATCGGGAATCTAACTATGACTTCCTGGTTCATGGGTCAACACGCAACCACTGAGCCACACTAGTGGGGCAAGTTTTCCTTTTTTTTTTTTTAAATATACTTTATTGATTTTTTACAGAGAGGAAGGGAGAGGGATAGAGAGTTAGAAACATCGATGAGAGAGAAACATCGATCAGCCTGCCTCCGGCACACCTCCTACTGGGGATGTGCCTGCCACCAAGGTACATGCCCTTGACCGGAATCGAACCTGGGACCTTTCAGTCTACAGGCTGATGCTCTATCCACTGAGCCAAACCGGTTAGGGCAGTTTTCTTTTTTTTAATGGCTGAGTAATATTCCATTTTATATGCACCAGCACTTTTTAAATCCACTCTTCTATTGATGGGCACTGGAGTGTTTCCAGATTTTGGCTATCAGCTCATTTAATTAATCTTTGTGCTCTAGGTGAAGTAGCTTGTCCCAAGCCACACAGTGTGGGGACAGAGCTGTGATTTCAATACCGGCAATCTGGCTCGAGAGGGCAAGCTCAAAATCACCATACTCTACCGCCTATACCCGTGGCCAGCAAACCGCGGCTCGTGAGCCACATGTGGCACTTTGGCCCCTTGAGTGTGGCTCTTCCACAAAATACCACGTGCAGGCGCGCACGTACAGTGCAATTGAACCTTTATGGCCCATGCACAGAAGTCGGTATTTTGTTGAAGAGCCACACTCAAGGGGCCAAAGAGCTGCATGTGGCTCGCGAGCCGTGGTTTGCCGAGCCTCAGTTTGCCGACCACTGGCCTATACAAATGTAGTATATCTGAAATTGAAGAAATAACATTTAAATTTTGCAATTCTGGAAATTCATTGCTATTTCAAATTATGTCTGGTTAGTGGGGTTTAGCTATTTTATTTATATCTGCCAATCACTGTTTTCATCTCATTCTGTGTATCTCATTTCCAACCTTTTCTTGTTTTATTGAGTTCATTCCTACTAGTTTTTTCTATAACTGTATATAGATACTTGTGAATCTGTCTCTATCCTTTGTTTTCTACTTTCTTCCAGACTAAGTTCATTTGTCCTTAATATGCTTTTCTTTTTTTGTGGCTATTTATGTTTCTGTAGTAACCCCAGCATTTCTTTTCATGATATGGATAGCTCTGTGCAGATATTCTTTCTGATATAGTGTGAATGAATCCTCATACTCTTTCCACCTTATTTATGACCAGTCCTCCTCCCAAGCTACAGTTTGAATATGGGGTTTTCTTTTCAAGCTTTTCTATAGTGTAGGATATAGGGGAGTGAATGAGATCAATGAGGCTGAGTATAGCCCTCATTTAGGGGAACCTCTGCTTTCTCATTTGAGATCTGATTACCTAGCCTGGTGAACAACGTAGGTACTGGCATGCCCAGCCAAGTGGTGTCCAGTTCCGTTGGCCTTTGACTCTTTCACCCATCTAAGTGTAATTCCTTTAAAAGACAGTAAGCCTTAGCAGCTGGTTCTCTCTTTGGCAGAGTCCCACAGGGCTTCTACTCTCAAGGGTTTTTCCTCAGGTAACTTACTGGTTATTTCTAAGTTTTTATAAACTCTTAAGAGTTTCTGATTGAAAAATGAAACAAGGTTTTGAACCAAAACATTGAAAGATGATTTAGTTATCTCTTCTCCAGGCTTTGTAAACTCATGTCCTGTAACTTTTAATCTATAGGTTATATTTTCCTGTTTGTTACTTTGATGGGTTTTATTTGGATCCTTTCTAGCAAAGATTTTACTCATAGAGTAGTTTTAAGACATAAATGTGAAGTTCTTAGCCCCTAGTACATAGCATATAGTGAGCACTCAATAAATGGGAGTTAATAAGACCGAGAATAGATAAGGAAGGTGAAAACAGTGCCATAATTTATTTAGATGTAGCTTAAGGTTTCAATCTAGTCACAAATCTTTGTATTTTTTTTCTTTTCTGAGATAAAGCATAGTCTACAGTAGCATTTGAAAGAGTCATGGGTTAGAGATACTAAATATAAAATGTTGGTAATAAAAAAGTAATTTATCTAGTTATAGCTACAACTTTTCCTGGAGCCTTTATTTCTTGACTCTTCAAATTGCCCCCTTTTAATTGACTATATTCTTTTTCTGCCCAGTGCTGTTACGCTGCCCTGTCACCTGCTCCATCTTAATAGGGCAAGATTGGACCCTGCTTGGGGCCATTTATATCTGATGTTTTGTCTAGGCATAATTGTGAGGGCTCAATGTTATTCATAGCAGCACAATTCACCATAGCTAAAAATTCACTTCTTAACAGTACTTTGGCAAGCGTAGTTTTGATCTGTAAGAGATCCTCAAAGATAGGAACTCCATCCTGCTTATCTTTGAATTTCCAGTGCCTGGCACATAGTAATTGAATGAATGAATGAATGAATGAATGAATGTCTTTGTCTTTTTCTTCCTCCCATTTCCTACTGGCCTGGCCAGTCAGTAAAACTTTTAGTGTTGTATTGTGGGAATGGAGAGTTTTATATTTACTTCTGAACTAAAAAGCAAAGTCAACTAAAAGAAAAAGAAAGCATCCGGGGTGTGAAACAAAAGAAAATTACTTTTACCAGTATGTACCTCTTGATTTATTGTTTTGTTCATCTTCGTTATAATCAGCCTTTGATAGAAAGGTTTCTTTCTGTTCTTCTAGATCAGTGATTTTCAACCAGTGTGCCATGGCACACTGTGTGCTGCAAGAATTTTTAAAACATGCACCCTGGCTGGTGTGGCTCAGTTGGTTGGAACGCTGTCCTTTACACCAAAAGGTGGTGGGTTTGATTCCCAGTCAGGGCACATACATACCCAGATTTGGGATTTAAACCCCAACAGGAGACATTCAATCCATGTTTCTCTCTCTCTCTCTCTCAAGAATTTTTAAGGCATGTAATACCTGACTATTTAGTCAAGAGCACTAACCTGTTTTTCCTTAGATTGTCAAATAAAAAAAATGACAACAGCCAACGACAATAGTTGTACAGTGTGAATGAATCAAAATTATACCTATTTTTATATAAGATTGGCAAAAATAATATTTTTTGGTGTGCAGCAGAATTTTAGTAATTAGTTTATGTGTGCCATGAGATGGAAAAGGTTGAAAATCTCTTTTCTAGATGGTTTCATTTTACTCTCCATATTTCTCTCTTTCAATTTTTTTTGCTTATGAACTCGAGAGAATTGATGTATAGGCATCTGAAACTTATGTAATTATCTGGTAAGGGAATTATGACAGTTTAATAAATAAGAAATGTGTTATTTCTACAGAGAAAACTATGTATAGCCTTATTAGGTTTGTTTGAATTATAGTATACTAGAGGCCCGGTGCACAAAAATTTGTGCACTCAGGGTGGGGGTTCCCCTCAGCCTGGCCTGTGCCCTCTCGCAGTCTGGGACACCTCGGGGGATGACCATCTGCTGGCTGAGGCCTGCTCCCCAGGGGATTGGGCTTAAGCTGGCAATCAGACATTCCTCTGGCAGCCCAGCAGTCCTTGGGGGATGTCCACTTGCCAGTGGGGAGCAGACCTAAGCTGCAGCCGGACATCCTTAGCGCTGCTGAGGAGGCAGGAGAGGCTCCCACCACCACTGCTGTACTGGCAGCCATCAGCCTGGCTTGTGGCTGAGCAGAGCTCCTCCATGTGGGAGCTGACTGACCACCAGGGGGCAACTCCTGCATTGAGCGTCTGGCCCCTGGTGGTCAGTATGTGTCATAGTGACCAGTCATTCCCAGTCTTTCTGCTGTTAGGATCAGTTTGCATATTACCCTTTTACTATATAGGATAGAGGCCTGGTGCATGGGTGGGGACTGGTTGGTTTGCCCTGAATGGTGTCCCAGATCAGGGTGGGGGTCCCCACTGGGGTGCCTGGCCAGCCTGGATGAGGGGCTGAGGGCAGTTTTCAGGCTGCCCGCACCCCCTTCAGGGTGGGGGTCCCCACTGGGGTGCCTGGCCAGCCTGGATGAGGGGCTGAGGGCTGTTTTCAGGCAGGCCAAGCCTGCAACTGAAGCTCCCAGTCTCTCCTTTTTTTTTTTTTTATTCTGGGATTTATTTACCTTCTGTAATTGAAACTTTGTTGCGGCTTCAGCTCCGAGGCCAGCCAGCTGAAAGCAGGTATCTGGGGTTTGTTTAGCTTCTATAATTGAAACATTGTTGCTTAGAGTGCAGCTTAGAGCTGGGCTGCGGCAGGCGGGGAACCTTGGCTTCCTCCATCGCCGGGGCAACCAAACCTCATGTTCGCTTCAGCTGCGTGGCTGCCGGCCGCCATCTTGGTTGGCAGGTAATTTGCATATCACCCTGATTAGCCAATGGGAAGTGTAGCGGAGGTATGGTTAATTACCATGTTTGTCTATTATTAGATAGGATACCAGGAAAGGAGTAGTTTAACTGTCTTTATACCCAACATAATCCTATATAATAAAAGCCTAATATGCAAATCGACCAAACAGCGGAATGACTGGTTGCTATGACATGCACTGACCACCAGGGGGAAGATGCTCAACGCAGGAGCTGCCCCCAGGCCAGCAAAGGCAGGTGCCAGCAGAGGCCCCCCGATCGCCCCGCGGGGGGGGGGGGGGCGCGACTGGTGGTTGCGGGAGCGGGGCTAGTGAGTGGGCAGCGCCAGGCCGGCCAAGGCAGGTGCCAGCAGGCCTCCCCGCCTCCCCGCCCCCCCCATCACTCTGCTGGTTGCCCCACAGGTTGGCCCTGATTGCCAGCCAGGCCCAGGGACATGGCCTGGTGCTCTAGTATACTATAAATCTAGTTCTAATTATGACATACCCTTATTTCTGCCTTCCAGCGTACAGCCAGTATTAGCCACCCACCCCCAACAAACAAACAAAACAAAAGCAACTATCTAGTTTGTTTTCTGCCAGGCCTATCCTTCATAACCTGATTCCTTATTTTCTGACCAGGATATATATTGACTTAATTATTTCTGTGAAAGAGAGCAACAGCTTTTTATCCTGTCTAGTAAAAGAAATGTGATTGTGTTTGTTTTTCCATCAGGATAACATGGCAGTTCCTGAATTAGTCTTAGGTGAAAATGTTGCATAGAAGTTAAACTTTCCTTTAGTTACACCCATTAAATTACTTAAGC
The DNA here is from genome assembly GCF_963259705.1 of Myotis daubentonii. Classification (NCBI taxonomy): domain Eukaryota; kingdom Metazoa; phylum Chordata; class Mammalia; order Chiroptera; family Vespertilionidae; genus Myotis; species Myotis daubentonii. The sequence goes on from NC_081861.1 coordinate 36,672,072, forward strand.
ATGTAAACATACATGCACAGAATACCCTCATCTGCCAAGAAAATAGGAAGCTTCTTAGCTGTATATTAGCTTATACCCTTCCTTCACTTGGTATTTATGCTAAATTCTATCCAGAACTCTAAGATTGTTCTTGAGTATACATGCTTCATTTGTCCTTTGCACACTCCCCCAACCATCCACCTTCCTACACACACACACAAGTATTACTATTTCATTTTGAAGAAATAGCATTGTCAAACATGGCACTTAAGCTGCGCACGTGCAAATCATTGATATATAATACTGACCCATGTTTTTTCAGTATGTCCAATTTAGGTAGTGGTTTTGTCTTTGTCAGCAATGTTATTAATATTTTGGGCTTATTTCTCAGTGAGGGCATAAATAGTAGTGATTTAAAATATACCTTTAAATTTCTTTGGGGTTACTTTTTTGTGGTTGTTTTAGTGTTAGATTTTATTAGTTCTGTAAGGAAGAATTGGTTGGAAAATGCAAATGCATTATAACTAACTTGCTTTGGCTACAGTTTTATAATAAATACCTTGAATTAGTTGTAGGATGTTTTGGTTTGTGACAAGATTGAGAAAAGAATTAGCTTATAAACGACATTTAAAACTCATGAATGTTGCAAATGATTTAGAGGTTAGTAATATAAATGAAGTTTAACAACATTAATTGGTAATGCTGGTTATATATAAAACCTATATGTGTGTAAGTAGTAAGGAAATAATTCACAACCATGCGCAAATTAATTTTTTCAAATTAGAAACTAAATTGTGACAGCATATTCTTAACCTTTTTACAGTTTATTTATAGTTTTTTTTTAAATTTTAGTTTCAGTCTGATGGAAGCAAACAAGAAGATAAAGAGAAAACGGTAAGAGACTGGAAAAATCCAATGTGTCTAATGTTTGTCTAGGTACGGAATACTGCAAATTTTACTATGGACACGCTTTCATCACCTGTGTGAATAATTATTATACAAGTCATCTTTTAAGATTGACAATCTCCTGTTTCTGAGGATTACCATCTGAAGAAGGAAGAGGGATAATAAAAGCTCCTCATTCTCTAGCTACCTCTTTCCTTCCCTCACTTCATTTGCTTTCTTAGATGGAGAAACACAACCATTATATGGAAAAGGACAGTGATAGTGTGGGGGATTAGATATGGTGTGTTATGAGATCAAGAAATGGCAATTTTTCCAAGGCTGACAAATTTATTTGTGGGGGGATTAATATGGACCTCTTACTGAAATAATTTTTCCTCCCTTTTTTTTAGGAAGTTATCCTCAGCTGTTTGCTTAGCATTACTGACCAGGTACTACTTCCATCTCTTTCTTTGATGGACTGCAATGCTTGTATGTCTGAGGAACTATGGGGAATGTTTAAAACATTTCCATATCAGCACAGGTAAATATGTAATATTTTTGTATTTTGAACTACTATTTTAGTGTATTAACCTCAAAGTGTTTAACTTTCCCTAATTCTTCATCTCATTTTTTAAGATATCGTCTGTATGGCCAGTGGAAGAATGAAACTTACAACAGTCACCCACTTTTAGTAAAAGTTAAAGCTCAAACAATAGATAGAGCCAAATATATCATGAAGTAAGTTTTAATTAATTTTCTTTATATTGATCTAAAGTATAACTGGATCTAATTTACTTTCAGCCAGCTTATGTTGGAGCCTCAATTTTGAAGAAGCCCAAGAGTATTTCCTAATGGCATAGCTAATTATATACTGCAGATAGAATGACTATAGATTTTTGTGGTTTTTAGCTCATTTTGACTACCAGGTTAGTTTTTGTAGTTGTGTTTGTATAGCTATGAAATCTAATAAAAATCCTTTTTAATGCATTAATTATAGGTTTGTTTGTTTTTTTACATTATAGGATTCTTTAAAAGTACAACTTACTGTGGCCTTTGCTTAATTTGCATTATACATTTAATGGCTTGTATAAGGTAGTCAAAGGTCTAGGAATTTCTACTGCTGAAAGTTATTATAAGAAAGATTTTTTTCCTTTTGGAAGATCTAATAGAATTATGTAGAACTATCTCCATAGGAAGTCACCTTTAGAAAAATTTAAATTTCTTTTTATTTGTGTGCTTTATTTTCATGTCATTAAAAGCACAAGAGTGATGTTTTTTATTTTTTACTTCCTGGTAAACTGTTTGAAGTTTAGTTATGAAAATTTTATATTTCACATTAGTATTGGTTTAGATATAAATACTGCTCTATTGCAAATATTTTTAGCAAGGCTCTTTATCATTTCTTTATCATTCATGCAGTAGTGTGATTATTCTAATTAAAAACAGTGCATTCTCTAGTTTAACTAGATTTCACAGTTTGCCATATTATTGTTTTTGCCCAGTGATATTGTTCCTGGTCACAGTCTACTGGGAAACGTGTGTGCACATTCACATTCTCTTTCAATAGGTGTTGCTATACAGTGTATAAAATTCTATGGGAGGTTAAAGAAGATAGTGAATTATTTCACGCCATGAAAGTTAGGGAATGCATGGAAAGAGATTAATATTAGAACTGGTTCTTCTGAAAGAGTTTTGGTCTTAAGAATTCCCCAGGTTAAAAAAACAGAATTCCCCAGGTAGAGTTCCTAGCTTACCAACAACTACTAATATTTATGGAGCCATTATTGTGTGGGCCAGCCACTGAACTAAGTGCTTTATATTGATTATTTAATAATATATTAACTATTATTAAATCTCTTGAATATGTTTCTTCCATACTCTACTGCCATGAACTTAGTTCTTTAATCTGGAGTATTACAGCGCCTTGTATTCTTCAAAAGTCCTTTAGTGACTAACCATTGCCACAGGTTGTATGTTAAATTTTATAAGGTAAAATAAGAGGCCCTCCATGACTTGTCCCTCCCTATTTTCAACCTCATTTCCTGCCAGTTCTACCTCCAGCTGTACTGAGCCCACTTATGTTTTCCTGAATGTGCTATGGTCTCCTTTTCCTTTGCAGATATATATATATATATATATTTTTTTTTTTCTGTTCATATAATTTTTTCTTATAGCTTTTCTCTCTTTGTCTGGTGACCTCATACTCCGTTGGTTGGCTCCAGTGTCACCTCCTTTGTGAAGCTTTCTGTAGTATATACTGCTAAGCATAATTGATCTTTATCTGTGCCACCACTGTCCCATATACATATAATGCTATCACTTAGATACATTATTATTATGATTTTTCTTTTTTAATTATCTAATTTTTGAATTGTGTATATATTTACAATGTTTAAATTTCAGTATATATAAAAAGGTTGGCAAGAAAATGCCTCTCATCTCATTCCCCTTTCCATTCAGTCCTCCCAAGGGAACAAAGTACCACTGTTTAGTTTCTTATTTATCCTTCCGACATTTTTATGTATATACAAATGAATACAAATATATTCCCCCTTATTATACTATTGATAGCATATAATAAGTACTGTTCTGAGATTTGCTCTGTTTGTTTAAGAATATAAACATTTAAAAAATGCTTTTTAACTCTGTCTCCGCAGCTGGACTGAGCATGAAGCAGGAGCTGTTATTCTCCTTTTTCCTAGTGCTTAGCACTTTGCCTGTCAATAGAAAACATTAATATGCATGAATAAATTAATAAAAATTTCACAACATATGTGCAGAATTTTAAATGTACTTGGATTTGTGTTAGCTATAACTATTTCACTGGCTTGAATAGTGTGATTCTGATACTGATTGAACTTTTTATGTTGAGAATGGAATGTATTAGTTTATTACTTGCAGAATTTTACAAGTTTTGATTACTGTTTAAAAAATGAATTTGCTATAGGGCATCTAATACTTCATTCTGCAAATACTCATTGTGTTCCATATGCCAGACACCATGGTAGCTTGAAGGGAAGTTATAGTCAAGAAAGTATTCCTTTTATTTTTGTTTCCCCCTTCAGAGTGTGGGAGGCAGAAAGGAACAGGATAAAACGTATTTATAGATGAAGGGTTAGCTTTGGCAAGTAGGAGGGCCACCTGAAACGGTATGGTTAGAAGTAAGGACAGATGGTGTTAAGTTTTAAGGTGAAACAATATAGCCAAAGTTTGAAACTGATGGGTGTCTCTTTTGTGGAAAAAAAATCCAAGAAACTAGTCCAAGGAGAATGGGAAAGGGAAGCAGTTGATGATTTTAAAAAATGTTAATTGGAGGGTTAGTTTTGTCATAAGACGCTTCTTAAGATAATTATATCAAGTTTGTTACTTTGAGAATGGCCACATTCCTGAGCTAGCAACTGAATTTATTATTGCTTCATTATATTTTCATTTTAGAAAGCTTCCTATCACTTGTAAGCTTTTCATGTTTGAAGTTTCTAGATTTATTATGCAATAATCTTATTGGAAAGAGTTTAAGATGGTGTATAATAGACATTTCACAGATATAAATTTCCAGAATGTTAGTAAAAGAATACTGAGCAGAGGAAAAATTAAAGAGGAAGGAAAGGATAATTTACTTTTCAAAAATTCTTTACTTTAGAGACACTTTCTGAGAACCAGAGAACTTCCTGTATCAAGGAATATAGTATTAGCTATTATGGTCACTGAGACAGATGGTGTGAGATATTTCATTACATTATACCAAATTGGATATCTTAATCTCTAAACTGATAAAAATAGCCCTTCTTAATCTAAAATAATTATGATTCTCCATAAGAAGTTTTATGTACTTGTAGAATACCTTAGAGTTTTAATGCTTATTAGACTATTACTACAAAATAGAAATGTGTGTATTATAAATTAAGCATTAAGACAAGATCTTAATGACCTCTGGGAGAATGCCTAATCAAAATAGTCCCAAGTCCTTCATTCAAGTCTGTGATAAATGTGGTTGTTTACATGGATCCATTTTGGATATTTGGCAAGGAATTTTTTTTTCATGATGTATCAAAGCTATCAACATTATGAGGGAAATTACTTAAGATGATCCATGTCACCTTTTTCTCCCCTTGTAGGCGTCTAACCAAGGAAAATGTGAAACCTTCTGGAAGACAGATTGGGAAGCTTAGCCACAGCAATCCAACCATTTTGTTTGATTATGTATGTTTTGGGGTTAATATTATTTTAAGGGTTTTTTTTTGTCTTTAAGTCAGCATAAGTAGAATGGAATGATGTAGTTGTAAAAGTGTTTCATAGAGGAAAAAACCTTTAGCAAATGAATCATTTTATCATTAATTTTGTTTTTAGAATATATTTAACAAATTGATCTATTTTAATAATATGTAACAGTGTTGCTGTTATAAACAGTCTAATATCTTTACCACATTTTGATTTATAGAAGCAGTAATAGATTCATTATTTGATTGTAGTTAGAAACATTTGAATAACATTTCATTGATTTCATATTTTCATATTTAAATAGAAATTTCGAAAACACATTTGACTAGCTTCTATATGTCTAAAATTCAAATTTAGATATCTTAGAATTATTTCCTAATTGGAAATGTAGCCCAAGAAAATATAATATGTCCCCCCCAAAATGTATACACACTTTAACAGCTGATTTTTATTACATTTTGAAAATGAAATGTATGTTAATAAACACTGCCTTTATAATTATTCAAAGTGTATACATTTTTGGGACACCCAAGGTTTTATATAAATTTTAAATGGAAGGAAACTATTTTTGAAAAATAAAATGTATAGCCATTATTTAGTTAGCACAGAAGTTCTCTTTTGATTAGTTAACACCATCTATTCTATGTTGCTATCTTCCAGATTTTGTCACAAATACAGAAGTATGATAACTTAATAACACCTGTAGTAGATTCACTGAAATACCTCACTTCGTTGAATTATGATGTCTTGGCCTGTATCCTTTTAAGTGAAGTAATACATAGATTTCACATTCCATAGATCTTAATGGTGAATGTTTTATTTTCATTCTAAGTTCCTTTTGTAACCATCTGAGATTGATTCAGTTGGTTGATCTGAAGGATGGCCAGTCAGGAGAGAGAGAGAGAGGGGAAAAGAAAGAGTGTCTGTGTTGCGTATAGGGAAAAACAGTGTTACATTTACTAATCGTTTTTCTTTATCACCCCACTGATTACTCAATGGGAAGAAAAAACATCTTTTTATTTTATTTTAATTATTAAATTTATTGGAGTAACATTGATTAATAAGATCATATAGTTTTCAAATGTATAAACATTTGATATAGGTGGAGTCTATTGCTTGCTGAAAGATGGGAAAAAGCTAAAGAAGAGTTGATACTATAGTGAGTCTAGTTTTCATTAATTTGCAATAACGAAGCTAACAATTGTATTTTTTCCTAAGAAATGGCATTTTTGTTGTTGTTTTAAGAGTCTTTGATAGAGATGCAGTGACTTAAATTTTTTCCTTAATGTGTGAAAGATTGTATCATTGAAGCTTTAGCTAATCCAGAAAAAGAGAGAATGAAACATGATGACACAACCATCTCAAGCTGGCTTCAGAGTAAGTATTTTTATTTTTTCCAAGGATGACATTTATGACTGCCATGCAGTGTGCTTCTTTACCTATTCTAAGAGCCTATTGGCAAGAGCTCTTGAGAATAGCCACTCAACTTTTTTTTTACTGGTGTCCAAGTTCTTGACTGTGTAAGGAAGTTCATATAATACTTACTCATTTTCCAACTCAAGAGGCCAGTATTGGCAATGATAGAATTGGGCAAGCATTACTGGGGAGATGAAAATGCACTTTTATTATCTTAGAGGAATTAATCTTTTTAAAAATAAATTTTTATTGATTTCAGAGAGGAAGGGAGAGGGAAAGAGAGATAGAAGCATCAGTGATGAGAAAGAATCATTGATCGGTTGCTTCCTGCACGCCCCCCAGCTGGGGATCGAGCCCACTACCCAGGCATATGCCCTGACTAGGAATAGTAATCGAACCGTGACCTCCTGGTTCATGGGTCGATGTTCAACCACTGAGCCATACTGGCTGGGCTGGGGAATTAATCTTAAGGGAACTATTCTCTCTTATTTTTATCGTGAGGTTTCAGTCATATTAAAAGAACAAAAACTTGGTTGTTTAATAATAAAAAACTCTAGCCTTAAAAAAAATGTCTTATATCTTTGATTTCTAGCAGCTAGTTCCCCCTTTTTTCCACCTTTCCTATCTGATAGCTGAATCTTGCAGTATCTCCCCATTGCCTTTTAAAGTCTGCAGTCTAGTAAGTCATACAAGTAAGTTCTTTGGGAATCAGGTTCTTACTCACCGTATTAGCCTCGTCTTTTGCTCCTCCTCAGTATTCCATTAATATTGAAGTTCTTGCACTTTCCATGTCTCGTTTTCACATTATTCCCTTTACTTGGAATGCCCTTCCTTGCTCACTCACCTCCTCCACTACATCTTAGATTTCAGCTTAGATTTCATCTTAGAGGTCATTTTCTTTGGAAAGCTTTCCCTGTTAATCCTCCTACCCCAAAATCAGAATTAGGTGCCTTTTTTTCTGCACTCCCATGGAATGTTTTATTCCTCATAGTTATTTCAGTTTCTTTTCTTTATCCATCATTAGACTGTAAGCTCCTTGAGGGCAGGACCTATGTTTTGTCCATTATCCTTTAGGTGCTCAACAAATAATTGTCGAAAAGGCTACAGATAACCTGATTCTACTAGGATCTCCTCTTAACTTGACTGGGATTTTCTCTCTACTCATGATGTGATAAGGACTATTGGTTAAAATTGGTCTTTTTTTCTGCTTCTTGGTCTGGCATTGCTTTACCTGTTTTCTTACTCCTCCACAACTAGTAGCATGTTTCTAGATAAAAATATTTTTTTTTTCATGACAAACATTTGAGGGGCAGGTGTTTTGTTGACCATTCAAGTTTACTGACTAATCTGAAAGATTTTGTCATGGCCACAGGTTCTGGAAACAGGCCATATATATTTGAATCACTGCTCTTACCATGGACCAATTATGTGACCATGAGCAAGATACATTATATCTGTGTTCTAAATTTTCATCAAACCTGAGATGATTATTGTAAAGATTAAATGAGATAAATTAACATAAAGTGCTTATCTAATACAGTGTTTCACATATGTATCCTCAATAAATATTAGCTATTATCAATTATAAAACTCTTATTAAGTGGTATCAGCAATACAATTATTCCTATCTCATTTTGTTTTAGAAATTGAGTTAGTTGAAGAAATGACTTTCAATATTGTACTTTTTGTTTTATGAATTGTTTTTTAAAAGCCCTTTTTTAATTTCATATAGGTCTGGCTAGTTTCTGTGGTGCAGTTTTTCGTAAATATCCAATTGATCTTGCTGGTCTTCTTCAATATGTGGCTAATCAGCTAAAGGCGGGCAAAAGGTATTCATAGCAAATTATATGTAAATGAAATTCAATAATTAGAGTGCTTCTGGTGACATTGGGATATTAAGATTTCTATTATCCTGAAAAACTATTTGTTGATTGTAGGGTTAAGTAGAATAGTTGCCCACTTATGTAGGTGGAATTCTTTAATTAAAATAAATTATAATTTAATGCATAAACACTTTTCGCCAAAAGAAATTAATATTTGGTTATATAGAGTAACTCATTTTGACTACCTGTTAGGCTTTTGAATAAATGGTTAATATGGTATATTGTAAATCCTCTTATGACAAAAGTATTGATTATGCTGCTGGACAGCAGTTGGCCTTTACACTGAGCATTTGGTAGGAACATGTTTATTCTGAGGGTGTATATAGTATCTTCAACAAAAATTCTTTTTGGAATTCGAACTTTAGAGAGACAAAGCTTACATACCTTTTGAATAGTACCCTCCTTTCTTTATAAATACTGAGTTTTATTATTTTATTCTGGACCAATATCAGTGCTTAGAGTTTGAATTAGTATGTATATTAAACCTTATCAGCAGTAGACTGACTAGAATCAAAGAACTGAAAATTGTTTACAAAAGCTTTCTGGTAGAAAGCAAACAAAAAATCTGTATAGCTATCTGGTGTTCCAAACAAATATTACCTAAGGAATTCTTGACATTATTATTTTGGTTTAGGGAAAATTTAAAAAAATATTTAGATTCAGGATGTTATGAATATAGCACTTATGCTATGCTCATCTGATTGGCCATTCCTATGTATTTTACTCTTTAGTGTCTATAGGCTAGGAGAACATAATGTTATTTTTAAATCTATAATTTAGTTCTCTGTACTGTAAATTTAGTTTTTGTGACCATCTAATTAAAAGATAGTTTAAAGAAAAATGTTTTATTGGGACTTGTTGCGTACTGATTTGCATGAGGGCCCTCTTGTTTTCAAAAATTATGTTTAGGTAAGACAAGGCCAGTTGAAAGAGTAAGCACTTACAAAGAATCTTAGAAAACTGTTTCTTTGTCTATTACTTTGTGTATTGAATATGTCTAGCTTTACCTTTGGGAAAATATCTGCATTTGTTTTATGGGAAAGAATGTTTTCACTTTATGTTCTTAACTAATTAAAGATGGTCTTGGAAGTCATAGGCATTATTTCCATTGACAATCCTGAACTTTAAGAATTAAAATGTATAACTGTTGGCACAATAATAAATGTGCTTAAGGCTGGCCACTAAATTGTCATGTTAGGCCTAAATACCACAACATGGATCTTCTATTTTTAAAAATATATTTTTATTGATTTCAGAGAGGAAGGTAGAGGGGGAGAGAGAGAGAGAGAGAGAGAGAGAGAGAGAGAGAGAGAGAGAGAGAGAGAGAGAGAGAGAGAGAAGCACCAATGATGAGAGAGAATCATTGATCCGCTGCCTCCTGCATGCCTCCCTCCCCTACTGGGGATCGAGCCTGCAACCCTGGCATGTGCCATTGACCGGAATCGAACCCAGGACCCTTCAGTCTGCAGGCTGACACTCTATCCACTGTCCCTTCCTTTTTTTCCATCCCCCCTCCTTCCATCCCTCCATTCTTTCCAAGTGTGTGTGATTATTTAGAGAGATATCTCTATACCATAAAAAACATTTTTTGGCCATTCTATACTGGAGGGTTAAAAAAATGCTATGGAGGACATAATTGGGTCACTGATAAGAATGAAATATGAACTGAAAATTCAGCTGATAAAAATGAAATATGAATTATAGATTAAAGTATTGTATCAATGTTAGATCTACTAAAGTTGATAACTGCTGTGGTTATATAAGAGAATAGCTGTATTTTTAGGAAATGCACTCTTAGGAAATAATAGTCTTAAGAATTTTAGGGGTGAATGTTCTCCTAAAATGATGTTACATACTAAATGAACTCTGAAACGTTTCAAAAGATGTGTGTGTGTGTGTGTGTGTGTGTGTGTGTGTGTGTGTGTGTGTGTGTGTGTAGAGAAAGAGGGAGGAGGGAAAGAGAGAAAACACAAATGATAAAACAAATAGGAGTAAAATGTTAATAGGTGAACTTGGGGTAAAGCTTTGAACTGTTTTTATCTTTGCATGTTATCTGTACATTATTTCCAAGTAAAATGTTCAAATAAATGTAAACATATTACATGGCCCAAATATTTTTTGTATAGTTCTAGGAATGCAGTTTTTCCTTAAAAAATGCTTTAACCCTTTTCTCCTCATAGTTATGTACAAATAGTTTAGGGGTTCTCAGTTACCATATATTGTCACTTTTATGTTTTAAGTTTCAACTATAGGTTGTTTCTTATTTTTTCTAAATAGTTTTGACCTGCTTATATTGAAAGAAGTGGTACAAAAAATGGCAGGAATAGAAATTACAGAGGAAATGACAATGGAGCAACTAGAGGCCATGACTGGTGGAGAGCAACTAAAAGCTGAGGTGAGAGTTGCTATTTTTATTTATTGATTTTTTAAAAATTCAGAATGTATGCATACTCATATTAAAGAATCCAAATAGTACATAAATACATAAACCAAACATCAGACCATACTTATTCTCCTCTCACAACTGTCCCCACCTTCCTTTTAAAAATTGTGATATATTAGTTATTTTAACCTTTAGTTAAATGTTTTTGTTTATTAACTAGAAGCCCATTGCACAAAGATTCGTGCAATAGGCGTTCCTTCCCCTGGCTGCCAGCACCGGTTTTCCTCCTGCACCCGGGACCCAGGCCTTTGGTCCGGCAGCAGCAGAGAAGCCAAGCCTCAAGGCAAGGCTTCTCCCCTCTGGCCGCAGCGAGGCTTGGCTACTCCACTGCGGCCGCAGTGGAGTAGCCAAGCCTCTTCAGTCTTCGGTCTTCACTCTGGTCAGAGCCTTTCGCTCCGTGCCTGCATATGCAAATTAACCGCCATCTTTGTTGTGTTGGTTTGCATAGTCACTCTGATTGGCTGGTGGGTGTAGCGAAGTGACACCAATTTTGCCTGTTTCTCTTTTATTAGTGTAGATTTTTTGAATTTTAAAAAAAATATTTATTGATTTCAGAGAGGAAGAGAGAGGAAGAGACAGATAGAAACATTGATTGGCTGCCTCCTTCACGCCCCCTACTGGGGATCAAACCCACAACCTGGGCATGTGCCCTTGGCTGAAATCGAACCTGGGACCCTTTAGTCCGCAGGCCAACGCTCTATACATGAGCCAAACCAGCTAGGGCTATTAATTTTTTTAGAGAGAGAGAAGAAGGGAGAGAGAGTGAGAAAGAGAGAGAGAAACATTGATTTGTTGATCCACTTATTTATGCATGCATTGGTTGATCCTTGTATGTGCCCTGACCAGGGATCAAACCCTCAACCTTGGTATCTCTGGACGATGTTCTAACCAACTGAACTACCTGGCCAGTGCATATTTGAACCTTTTTAAAAAGCTGAAACAAAGTAAAGAAAAGGAATACTTTCTTGATTATATGTTCCCCTCAAGCTACCCTGGTGTCTGTAAGGGAAATAAACCACATCTGTAAAGGAAATAAATATCAAATCTTCTGTGGTTCTTGGTATCCTAACAGGCATAAATCTGAACATAGCTACTCTGTTGTTGAATCTGCTCCACACTGAATAAAGAATAATCCTTTATAAGAGACTGCATGGTAGAAAATGGAAAATATGCAGAAGTTTCAAGGCAATTGACAGTTATTTTAAAGTCAGTCACTATAACTAGTAACAGTGTCACTAAAATAAATTTTCAAAGAAAGGGAAGGTAAATTTTTGTTTTCTCTTTTGCAGGGTGGTTATTTTGGCCAGATCAGAAACACTAAAAAATCCTCCCAGAGATTAAAGGATGCACTATTAGACCATGATCTTGCTCTTCCCCTCTGTTTGCTTATGGCTCAGCAGAGGAATGGGGTGATCTTTCAAGAAGGTGGAGAGAAACATTTGAAACTTGTGGGAAAGCTCTATGATCAGGCAAGTTAAAGTGGCTTTTGTGTTTATGGTAATTTTTAAAAATCCTGTTAATGGCAAATATAGCATGTTCTATAACTCGAAAAATGTAATTTTGCACATATGAGTGTGAAACATCTCTAATGTAAAGTGTAAAGTAGACATTCTGGAAATGGGCTATATCTGTGCAAATTATGATATTTAATCAGTGGCTCTAGGAGATGTAATAATATGTATAAGGTTTTCAATTAAGTAGATAACTAAGTTGTTTGCTCTCATATCTTCCCTAATCTCTGAAAATTCAGTCACAGCAAAGTAGATGTGATCTTTATTTATAAAATATATTTATAAATATTAAGCACCAAATCTATGGTTAGCTTACAAAATGTGTTTAACAATCACTATATTACAAGGAAAAAGGATCATATATATTTTATAAATGAAGTTTTAATCTTTTTAAGGACAAGGGAATTGACTTTTGTCTACATAAAATTGTTGTATGTGATTTAAGTAAATATATTCTGCTACTAAAAGTGATGAACAATAACTTGGAACTTGAGAACTGGTTGATCTTAAAGCCTTAGATTAGCATACTTTCAGTACGTTGGCATCTTTTTTGTAATATGATTGTTTGTAGATTGTCTTTATAGTTCTTTCAATTTGTCAAATTTAAATTCTTGTTAATCAAAATATTGTTTAAATGGCACCTTAATCATTTTGGAAAATGTTTATCTTGTTTTTGTAAAATGATAGCACATTTGTGTTTTTTTGTTTTATTTTTTAAATTTAGTGTCATGATACCCTGGTACAGTTTGGTGGGTTTTTAGCATCTAATCTAAGCACAGAAGATTATATAAAGCGAGTGCCTTCAATTGATGTGCTCTGTAACGAATTTCATACACCCCATGATGCAGCATTTTTCCTGTCTAGGCCAATGTATGCACACCATATTTCAGTAAGTATAAGTATCATTGCTGTAATTTACGAACAATTTAAAATAATTTTAACTGTTTCATTTGTAATTGCATTTTACTTTGACATAGATATAGATTGTCTCTTGGAGAGTTACTCTTTTGTTAATACTCATCTCTGAGCAATATATAATGCAAATGTCCCCTTTAAAAGTAAGTCTTATTAGTTCTATAATTTTACTGTTACTGTGCCACTAGTTATCCAGGTTGATGTCTTATGGGCCCTCTAGAACTATAGCTCTCAAACATTAGTGTAGATGAGACTCACCAACAAAGCATCTTACAAACTGAGTCCCATGTCCCCCAGTTCCAATTTTGTTTTAATCCTCACCCAAGGACATTTTCATTGATTTCTAGAGAGAGGGAGAGGGAGAGAGAGAAACACTGCGTGGTTGCCTTCTGCATGTACCCTTACCAGGGCCTGGGGATTAAACCCACAACCTAAATATGTGTCCTCACTGGAAATTGAACCCGAGGCTTTTTGGTGTATGGAACAATGCTCCAAACTACTGAGCCACACTGGCCAGGGCCCCCAATTCTAATTTAATAACTTGAATGGTACCTGGATATGTGTTTGTTTTGTGTTTTTATTTATTTTTTTAATATATTTTATTGATTTTTTATGGAGAGGAAGAGAGAGGGATAGAGAGTTAGAAACATCGATGAGAGAGAAACATTGATCAGCCGCCTCCTGTACACTCCCTACTGGGGTTGTGCCTGCAACCAAGATACATGCCCTTGACCGGAATCGAATCTGGGACCCTTCAGTCCACAGGCCAGTGCTCTATCCACTGAGCCAAACCGGTTAGGGCTATTTGTTTTTTAAGAAGTACTAGATCAGTGGTTCTCAACCTTCTAGCCCTTTAAATCTAGTTACTCATGTTGTGATCCAACCATAAAATTATTTTCGTTGCTACTTCATAACCGTAATGTTGCTACTGTTAGGAATCGTAATGTAAATATCTGATATGCAGGATGGTCTTAGGCGACCCCTGTGAAAGGGTCGTTCGACCGCCAAAGGGGTCGCGACCCACAGGTTGAGAACCGCTGTACTAGATGATTCTGAAATTAATGAATGTGGTATGTCATTCCGAGAAACATTCCTGTTGAATACAGAGTCCTGTTTCCTCAATGACAATATCCCTGTCAGATAGTTGACTTGCTATTATGCATACTGCCTTGAAAGAAATATAGACAGAAAGTCTTAAGTACTCCCCAAAAATCTTAGTGTCTGTTGTGTAACTTCTAGGAAAGGTGTATTTATGGTTGTTTTCTCTCCACCTACATGAAACAACTGAAAACAAAAAAACATCATGAAAAGCAAACTAGAGCCTTCTGAAGCAGAGTATCAGTAGTGACTAGGACGAGGAGACAGCCCTCTCTACTCTATCTGCCACTGTTACCTGCAAAGCAGTGACCTCTAATTTTTCTAATTGGAATTCATTTTCCCTTTTCCCTCAGGGCCATGGTCAATCCTCTGTTTGGAATCTGTGGTACTTTCCCACTCTGACTGGAGTCCCAGCATATTCTTAATTTTGGGTTAGAATTGGATTCTGGCCCTTCTATTTATTGTTTTTATGTCTGTACTATACAAAGCTTCCTTTACAAATTTGGGGAAAGATCTTAGACTTGTCTCTTAAGCTAGGATACCTTTGTTCCCAGTAGGGGTACAAGGCTGTGTAGTACAGGCATGGAAAAAAGGCACTGAGAAATTTGGTGTGTAATTGATCATTTAACCAACCATTAGCTCTTAGTGTTTACATATCAACTGTCACAGTCTCACAACTCCTTCAACTAACTAAATGTTAATTGATTTAATTATCACTTTATTAGCATGCAGCTATTCTTTGCTGTACTTTCTAGAGGAGATAGGAGAATAAGGGAGAAGGAATAGGCGTTTTCTTCTTATTTATTAATGAAATCTTTATTGTTGAAAGTGTTACATATGTCCCCTTTACCACCCTCCCCCATTGACCTCTTCTAACCTTTTCTTGTCCTTTAGAATCTCTCAATTCAGAATATCTTACACTCTTTGCATAGTTATGTCTTGTGTTGTCACTCCACCCCACAGTAGATCAGGGAGAATTTCTTCATCTCAGGAATTCTAACCTATCTTGTGCTATACCGAGAACACACTAATCAGCGATATTGAAGCCTAGCAAACAGAAACACATGGTTACCTGACGTTGGCTGAACTTTTCCAGGTCAGAAAATGGAGCAGGTCACTTATACCAATAGCTGCCTTTTCTGTAGTGTAAAATATTATGACTTTGTCATTTAAGGGATACAAAACTCTAAACAAAAATATTTCCTCAGGGTTGAGGAAGAAAACAACTATACAGAGGTTGCTATACACAGCCTACATGCTACCCTCTGGAAAAGGAGTTCCTCAGCAACCTTGGTTGCAGTGGATGATATCCAACCTTCCCTGGGATCCTTGCTTTTGCTCTTTTAGTAAAAGCCTCTCTTGAAGAGCCTTTGATGAGAGAATATGAGTATTGGAGGACTGCTAGGTCCCTTCCATAAGTTGACTACTAGCAGGCTTTCATGAGAATAATTTAGCCAACCAAACACTGCTTAAATTATTGGGCCAGCAAGAGCTTTTTAATAACCAATAATTAGAAGTACAGCAATAACTGGATATCAGTTCTATTCCATAGATCTAGTTCCCCAGGTGACTTGAGATGTAGAACTATTGTGCCGCTCCATTTGACTAAAGATGTGAGCTTGATGAGGGAGTTAAACTGACTTTAGACAAGGAAATGTTCATCCTAGGTAAATATGCAATGTAACTGATCTAGCCTAGGGAATAGGGGGTGACAGCAATAGAAGTAACAGATCCAGGAACAGAGGATTGGGGAGACTGGGGCTATCATATAACCCTCTCATACCTATAACCTAATATTTGAATTTTAATTGCTGAGACCTACCTTGCAACATGGGTCTGAAAGGCTCCCCTCAGTTAATCTAGATCTCACTCAAACCAGCTAGCTAAGTTACCTTATGCAGTAGTTTGATCCTGGTTTTATATTGTTTTGTTAGAACCTTAGCAGATGTCATTCAGCTCATAGGAATTTGTTAGTTACCATAATTAGGACCTGCTCTCAAAATTTTAAAATCCTTTCTTATCTCAGCTACTATTCTCTCAGGTCTCTGATGTAATTGGGACTTCTCTTTCATAAGTAATGTTCTTTGTAACTTTGTCACCTGTGTGGTCTCAGTAGTTATCAGCGTGTTCTGTAAAATGTGAATAACATGAGATAAATCTTCCTACTTCTAGAATAATTGTACTATTCTCATAGCCTGCTTGAGATACTCTCTGGAAAAAAGAGTACTTGGTATGCCTTCAATTCCAGCGAGCCTGGGGTAAAGCAGCACTTAGGAAGGAAGGGTCTTTGCCGTCTTTGCCTATCCTGATGCAGAACCTTTAATTCTGACCTTTTAGTTCTGGGTTTCATGTTTAGCACAAACTGTGAATGATTAAGTGCTTTTCTAACATGAAGAAGAAGCTAGTTTTAGATTTCCTCTCAGGTTCATCTTCATTTGTGCTGCCTAACCCAAACAGAATTTTCTGGGTGAGACCTCTGTCATCCTAAAGAGACTGAGGGACATGAGACAATAGTAATAGCTCCACCTGGTATTATTTTATTTTTGATATTTGGCGTACACTGTGAACTAATAATGTAATTCTTCCCATTGTACTAACATTCTTTTTCTCATACAGTTAAGAGTATGGCCTTCCTCTGGCTCTCCTCCTACTTAGGATAAATCAACGAGGCCAAAAAAGCTAGTGTCAGTTCCCACACACTTTAAACTCCAATATACCATAACCATTTATAGAAAATCTTATTAGTTTGGCATTAGGGTGACCAGTTGATTTTGGTTTGCCTGGGACTTTCCCAGTTTTAGCACTAAAGTCTTAAATGCTGGGAAACCCCTAAATTACTGGCAAACCTGGACAGTTGGTCAACCTACTTAGTAGTCTTATGGTGACTTTCTCATAACCTTTTTTAGCATTGGTCTAGCTTATTTTTTGTTGTTGTTGTTTTTTTTGTTAATCTTCACCTGAGGATATTTTTCTTTTCTTTTTTTTTTTTAAGGATATTTTTTTACATTGATTTTTAGAGAGAGTAGAAGGGAGGAGGAGAGACACAGAGAGAGAAACATCTATTGTTGTCTCGATGTAAGAGAGGCAACATCTATTGGTTGCCTCCAACATGAGCTCTGACAAGGGCCGGGGATGGAGCCTGCAACCAAGGTACATGCCCTTGGCCGGAATTGAACCCAGGACCCTTCAGATGCAGTTCATTGAGCCAAACCAGCTAGGGTTGATCCAGTTTCCTCTTCTTTTTTAAAAAAATATATTTTTACTGATTTCAGAGAGGAAGAGAGAGGGAGAGAGAGAGAAAAACATCAATGATGAGAGAGAATCATTGGCTACCTCCTGCATGCCCCCTACTGGGGATCAAGCCCACAACCTGGGCATATGCCCTTGACTGGAATTGAACCTGAGACTCTTCTGTCCTCATGCTGATACTCTATCCATTGAGCCATACCAGCTAGGGCTGATCTAGCTTCTTAATTGACAAATTGTAACAGCTGATAAGGATTACATGTAGTGATAAAACATTCTGTCCTTGTTGGCTGTAGTAGTTCCATCCTGCCTCTTTACTAGTGTTATAACCTTCTACTTGGTTCACTTGAATATCTCAAATGCAGGAGTGGAAACCCTACATGTCCAATACATGACGCATCAATAAGAGAGAACAGATTAGGGGGAATGGACCGGGGCCATACATACCTTATTCACTTACTCAACAGGTCAGATTCAATAAGAATCTTTTGAAAAACTGCTAGTGAGCATACAGGACTAAAGATTGGAAAAGCTTCCAGGAATGATTTATCTTAAAATAAATGTCTTTTTGATAAGAAACTAGAATTCTTACAACAGTTTTGATTGATCATCTTCTGATATTTGAAAAGGGAACATAGATTTTTTTTCATTTAAAAGTTAATTTATTTTCCCATCAGTATTTATCCTTTCTATGCCCTCTTCCACTTCTACCCACCCCCTTCCTGAACTCAGCAATCACCACACTGTTGTCCAGGTCCATGAGCGCTCTCTCTCTCTCTCTCTCTCTCTCTCTCTCTCTCTCTCTCTCTCTCTCTCTCTCTCTTTTGCTCAGTCCCTCTACCACTACACTCTAAGCTGTCTTCCTGCTCTTTATCTATGAGTCTGTCTCTATTTCACTTGGTAGCTCAGTTTGGGGAACATAGGTTTTTATACACTGAAAGTCAATGCTATAAATTGTGTTGTGTGTGTGTGTTTACTTTTTATTTCCAGTCCAAGTATGACGAACTTAAAAAATCAGAAAAGGGAAGTAAACAGCAACATAAAGTTCACAAGTATATTACATCATGTGAAATGGTGATGGCCCCTGTCCATGAAGCAGTGGTCTCCTTACATGTTTCCAAAGTCTGGGATGACATCAGCCCTCAATTCTATGCCACATTCTGGTCATTGACAATGTATGACCTTGCAGTTCCACACACCAGCTATGAACGGGAAGTCAGTAAACTTAAAGTCCAGATGAAAGCAATTGATGACAATCAGGAAATGGTAGGTTTTTATTATAGTAGCTCAAGTACAATAACATCATGGTATTAATTTAGCATTACCCATACTTTGAAATTGTGTTAGCTCGGGTTCCTTAAAGCCACAATCCTGTTGCTTTATAATATTGTCCTAAGTGGGTTTAATAGTGACCTCTCAATGGCTGGGGCCGAGAGCTTGGTAAGTATATGGAAGTTTTGATAAATTCAAAAGGTGTTTGAGTTTGCTTTTCTAGTGAAGTCTATGTTAATGAACTTAAAAATGATCAGTGTGGTTCCAATTGCAAGAGCAATAGTAGTTCCAGAGAGGAGAACTCTTTAGGAGAAGGCTTTATTGAGGAGGTGAGTCTTGAGCTGGGTAGGCCTTGAAGATAGATTAGGTTTGAAAATATTGAAGGCAAATTGGCTACTCTAGAGCTCCAGCAAAGGTATGAAGTAGTCCAAAGTTTAAGGAGACCACTTTTACAGTAGCCAGTGGGCTCAGTGATAAGTTTGAATGGGGCCAGTGTATATAGAGTAGTGAATACTAGAAAAGAGGGCTTGATAAAATTGAGGGTTATTTTAGATTTCTGAGGAGGGACTTAACGATAAAAATGCTACTTTAGAAAAATTATAACAATGGTATGAGGGATGCATTTGATAGGGGAAAGGACTAGCAGTAGGCTGAAGATCAGCCAGGTGGCTTTTTAGGTAAGTCATTGTGAAGTGCTGAGAGCATAGACTATGGTGGAGGTTGTGGGAATGCATAAGACTTGTATTGTGATATTAGAATGAAGGAGACGAAAGAGTCAAAGATGACTCTGTGCCTCAGAATAAAGGTACCAGTGTTGGGAAGGTAGCCCGTTTTGATGGTGTACAAAGACTGGGTGACTTTGTCTTTAAATTTGTTAAATGGAGGTGAAAGCACATCTAAATAGACTCCTGAACACCTCTGTTGAAGTAATGAATATAAAATAGCATTTATCTCTTTTTGAAATTTTTAATTAAAAGAAAGGGAGACAATGTGCCTGTAGTTAGAAAAATATCTAACTTATACTTTGTAGCCTCCAAATAAAAAGAAAAAAGAGAAGGAGCGCTGTACTGCCCTTCAGGACAAACTTCTTGAAGAAGAAAAGAAACAGATGGAACATGTACAGCGAGTTCTACAGAGACTGAAACTGGAAAAGGACAACTGGCTTTTAGCAAGTATGTTATTGGAATTGTTACGTTCCTACTACTGCTAAATTACAAAAACAGACCTTTAAAACGGGAGGTGTTCAAGTGTATTATATTTGTATTTCAACTCAGTTCACTATCCCATTCTTTTGTTATTCACTAATGCAGAGTCAACTTCACATGTTCACTGAAGGAATTGATTTAGTTTGCTGATAAAATTAATTAGCTTATAACTACAATTGGTGGATATCATTTAACTTCTTGTATAAAATCTTATTTTGGAGAAATTATAGATAGAAAAGTGTCCACAGAGTAAAAATGAAAGTCTTATTCTAGTCATGACCCCTTGGTTGCTAACTGTAAGTAGTAGTTTGTGATTGTATAGCATTCTCTACACTAAAGTTAATATGTTGTCATGTTTAGTGGCCTTGAGGCACTTGAGGAAGAAGTTTACCACTTAATATATTCTTCCCTTATTTTTAGAATCTACCAAAAATGAGACCATCACAAAATTTCTACAGCTGTGTATATTTCCTCGATGTATTTTTTCAGCAATTGATGCTGTTTACTGTGCCCGTTTTGTTGAATTGGTACATCAACAGAAAACTCCAAATTTTTCCACACTTCTTTGTTATGATCGAGTAAGTTCTTTTTATTGCAAACTTTTTTTAAAAAGTCTCATGCAAAGATAGCTAAACATTATAATCTATATAGGTATTGTGTGTGTGGTTTAAAGCATGAACTCAAGAGCCAAATGCCTGAACTTGAATCCTAACTCTGCTAATTTCTAGCTACATGATCTTTGGCAAGTTTTTTAACCTCTCTGTGCCTCAGTTTTCTTATTGTAAAATGGGATAGTACCTACTTCATAAGATTGTTATGAGTATTAAATGAGTCACTATACACAAAAGCACTTTGAATAATGCCCGATAGATAAAAAGCACCCCTAGTTAATCTATTAACTCAACATTTGGGTTTATATGTTTGCTATACTCATCTCCATTTTTAACCTTCACCCCCTCAAAAACAACAGAAAAGCTTACAACTTTGTATATAACATAACATAACATCAGGGATGCTTTTCAGCATGGTCACATTCACAGATTTTTGCACCTGGCATTTTTCTTAATTACTGCATTTTGTGGTTTAAAATGTAATATATGTTACAGCATGTCATCTGCCTATTTTTGGTTTCTATCAGACTTGCCTCTGCTTACTGTCCCCCTAACCCCAGTCATATCTATGGCTAAGTCTTTGTCAAAGAAGTTATGATGTAATAATAGTGATAGCTGTTTTCTTCTGTCACTGTAAATCAGCTTTCTTTATAAAAGTTTTGTTGTTGTTGTTGCTTTATGAATGTGCTGTTTCCTCACCAAAGCTAAAATCTTTAAAGGTCTCTGGGATTGTGAATGTAAAAAGGGAAGATAAATTTTGACTAAACTTATCTGTTTGGTATATTATGATTTACTGTAACAAGATCTTTTGGTATTTTGAACTAATTTTTACTTGTGTTTGTTTTTTTACTTCTCAAACATTTTTTCCTGTAGGTTTTCTCTGATATAATTTACACAGTTGCAAGTTGTACTGAAAATGAAGCTAGTCGATATGGGAGATTTCTTTGCTGCATGTTAGAGACTGTAACCAGGTGGCACAGTGATAGAGCCACATATGAAAAGGTATGCCTAATATGCTTATATTTTACCCACGCATATAATGACACAGTAAAATCTCTAAGTTGTTCAGTTTTAAAAGGGAAGCTGAGTTTAAGATTCAGTTGTAAAGCAGTGTTTAAAATTTTAACACAATTCATCCATTATTAAAAGTGCTATATATTTTTATCCTATTTCAAACTGATAATATTCTAAATTAATATCATTGAATAAACTGAGCCTTTCTGTGAAAACTACCTATCATTCAAATACACATCATGTTTTCACGTAGAATCATTAATCTAGTCTACTTGCGTTTCAGCCTCTGCTACTTTGGGGGGACAGATTTTTCTTTAAAAGTAACAAGCCAGCCCTAACCGGTTTGGCTCAGTGGATAGAGTGTCAGCCTGCAGACTGAAGGGTCCCAGGTTCGATTCCAGTCAAGGGCATGTACCTTGGTTGCGGGCACATCCCCAGTAGGGAGTGTGCAGGAGGCAGCTAATCGATGTTTCTCTCTCATCGATGTTTCCAACTCTCTATCCCTCTCCCTTCCTCTCTGTAAAAAAATCAATAAAATATATTAAAAAAAAAGTAACAACCTATTTTTGCCTCTTAGGAATGTGGAAATTATCCAGGATTCCTTACTATATTACGGGCAACTGGATTCGATGGTGGAAATAAAGCTGATCAATTAGACTATGAAAATTTTCGGCATGTTGTACATAAATGGCATTACAAACTAACCAAGGTAAAAAAAAAATGTGTTTCTCAAAGGTGTTTTTTTTTCTCTTCATACTTACACTTTTATAATAATGGATCTTAAAATGTTTGTTGTAGGCATCGGTACATTGCCTTGAAACAGGCGAATATACTCACATCAGGAATATCTTGATTGTGCTAACAAAAATACTTCCTTGGTACCCAAAAGTTTTGAATCTGGGTCAGGCTTTGGAAAGAAGAGTGCATAAAATCTGCCAAGAAGAAAAAGAGAAGAGGCCTGATCTATATGCATTGGCTATGGGGTAACGCAATTATACTTTAATGTGATTTATGAGACTAGATAACAGAAGGATTCTGAAGACTTTAAACTGTTTTACAGTGTTGAAGTTTATTTTCTGCTTTACTTCAGGAAATTATGGGAGATTATGCGATCATGTTCCCACAGGCTGGTGAGAGTTGTCACTTCTGATTATCAGCTTCCGGTTTATACTGGATGATAGTTTCACAAGTCATATAATCTGTACTGGTGTTGAGGAAATATAATTTTATCATCAGTTGGGTTATCAGATCTTCAATAGTGAAAAAAAAGGCATCTTAGTTTAAGGATTAATTTACATTGAAATTTTTATTTACCTTGCTAATTTTATTCTTTTAAACCTCATGTTTGTGCTTTTTGATTTGTATTTGTATATTTAAACACTTTGTGCGACTTTCAGCTACTCTGGGCAGTTGAAAAGTAGAAAGTCATACATGATACCTGAAAATGAGTTTCATCACAAAGACCCCCCTCCGAGGAATGCAGTTGCCAGTGTACAAAATGGGCCTGGTGGTGGGTCTTCTTCATCGTCCATAGGAAGTGCATCTAAATCTGATGAAAGCGGTGCTGAGGAGAATGGTATGCTTATTTGTAGAAATTTATTAATAATATGGTTTGTTTCAACAAACTGAAATGTTTTGTATCACATGCCAAGTAAAATGCTGCCTTACAATTACTTCTTTATTCCCCAGGTAGGAGTATGTAACTGTCAAGGAGTAAATCAATCCTTTGTTTCTTCTAATTAAACTCTAATCATTTTGCTATGAAATTGTAGTTTACTTATATTTAGGGGATTGTCAAATAAAATCTTACCTTTATTTCAGATAAATCAAGGGAGAGATCTCAGTGTGGTGTGAAAGCTGTTAATAAAGCTTCTAGTGCCACACCAAAAGGGAATTCAAGCAATGGAAATAGTGGCTCTAACAGGTAGGAACAAGTCAGTAAGAAACCCTTAATGATTAAAAACATGAAATATATTTTATGACTGTTTCTCTTAAAATCTTACATTTTTATTCTTAAGCAGCAAAACCGTTAAAGAAAATGACAAAGAAAAAGGGAAAGAGAAAGAAAAAGAGAAAAAAGAAAAGACTCCAGCTACTACTCCAGAGGCCAGGGTACTTGGTAAAGATGGTAAAGACAAACCGAAGGAAGAACGACCAAATAAAGATGAAAAAGCAAGAGAGACGAAGGAAAGAACACCTAAGTCTGACAAAGAGAAAGAAAAATTCAAGAAGGAAGACAAAGCTAAAGATGAGAAATTCAAGACCACTGTCCCCAACGTAGAATCGAAATCGACTCAAGAAAAGGAAAGAGAGAAGGAGCCATCCAGAGAAAGAGATATAGCAAAGGAAATGAAATCAAAGGAAAATGTAAAAGGAGGAGAAAAAACTCCAGTTTCTGGGTCCTTGAAGTCACCTGTTCCCCGATCAGATATTACTGAGCCTGAAAGGGGCAAGTTTGCCTTTCTTTATATTTGTTTGCCTATGTAACGTATATTTGATCTTTGTAACGTATATTTGAGCTTGTCTCCTTGTTTGGCAAGTTATCTAGGAACTTTACTGGGGCAAATAATACTTGATGACCTTAAAAGTTGGTCATATTTTGAAGTGTTTGAAAAAAGTGGAAATATGTCTTATTGTGACTATTGTTGTTTTTTCCCCCCCCAACAGAACAAAAACGCCGCAAAATTGATACCCATCCTTCTCCATCACATTCCTCAACAGTAAAGGTTAGTATAGCCTGAGGAAGGCAGCGTCCATATTAGGCTCACCTGTTTGGAATACGTGTCCTGACTTCCTTCAAGTCTTATGCCAAGTATTCACTGGAGCCACTGGAGGTTTCATGTTGCATTAGAAAATGAATTTTTTACATATTGGTGGACTGATATTTTTTCCTATTGAGTATTTTTATAATAAAAAATGTTACAACTTCAAGGACTGAGCACTAATTTTATAGTGTTTCAAAGTGCAAGAGAAATTTTACCCAGAAGTGCCTCACTGCTTTAAGCAGTCTTTTTGGAGTGCAATGGTGGCTACAAGCAAATGAATCTTTTCAGCAGAATGAAGCCTATTTTTCGGCATAAATATTGAAGAATATATAGCACTGAAGACTTCCTGGATGACACAGGATAAACAAGATACCTCTGAATTCATCAAGCTTCTTGATGAGCATCATACCGATGTGTGCCTTCTAAGAAGGAATCTTGAAAGGAGTTCCATTTTAAAGTCTCCTTGGTGATCAGTTCTCCTGTAGTGTATATTCAGTGAGCATGCAGCTTCTGTTGTATCTTCCCTTGGAGGTTTGTTTATACCCATTGGGTTCCCAACAAGTTGAACCTTGCGTTATGATAAAAGCAGATGTGGCATCCAATCCTACCACCAAGCAAAGAGAAACCCCAGGCATTCAACTGCAGCACAAAATCGTGGGTGTAGCCTTCTTGAAGACTCAGGGTAGCCATTCCTTGCTTGATATTTAATTTTAATTCTAAAGCCATCTAATTTCATGGAATCTTTGAATTTGCAATACGTTGAACTTTAAAACTGTAAGTTAACTAATTCTTCATCAAGAGCACTGTGGTGGAATACTGTAATTTATTTCCTTTTCTTTCTTTGAAGTGCTTTTTTTGTTTTTTGGTTTTTTGTTTGTTTTGCTTTGTTTTGTTCTGGGAGGTATGAGATGCACCATCAGAGGCACTTTGCAAAATAAAAAAAAAAATCAGTCTTTTATAATATTACATTTTGTTTTCTTTTAATATAATGCCACTGAGTTTTCTGGCTAGGATATGAAATATATATATTTATTTATGTTTGAGTCACAGTAAAGTAAAAATGGAAACCTCCCAATTAAAGAAAAACTATGAAAATGCACGATAGTGTTGTTCTTCCACAGTGACCCCCACTATTTTAAACTTTTTGTGTAGGAAAAAAAAATCGCTTGATTTCTTAAGCCTCTTAACATTACCTGTAACTTACAGTGTAATGGAAAATGTGGCATTGACATTTATTTTTAAATTCTGAGCAGAGACAGTTTATTTTTTACATTGAGTACATATAATTTATTTAGTTTTTTTTAACATTACAATTCCATTACATAGTTTTGCTTTTTTTTTTATTGTTGATATTCATGTACTAATGACATCACGAGATTTATCCTCACAAGAAGTAGCTGGTTTATTTCCAGGTTACAGCCATATCTCCCAAAGTTCTTCTGGGTTCTGAGAACTATGCCAGCTCACCTGTCATCTCCATTCATTTTCTACAGGACAGTCTCATCGAACTCAAGGAGTCTTCAGCAAAGGTTTGAGTCTTTTAAAATCATCATGCCTAAGTAATACAAAAAAATTCTTTACCCTTGCCCTAGTAAATTCAGTATGATAACTTTAATGAATACCTATCACAAACTGAAACAATGGATGACAGTGGTCCCTTTTAATGAGATTGTTCTAAAATGTGTGTAATGTGGCAACATTTCTATAATCTCTCCTTGCTTGCTGTGTTATGCATTACCCTTTTATGCTTCAAAATCTGGAAATTAAGGTTTGGGGAAGACATTGTTGGCTTGTTTTGGGGAGTAGGCTTATATAATTTCTTAAAACAAATCTGTCAGGCTGTTTTCTGACTTTTTTAGACAGCCTGAAAGACCAAAACATAAATTTGATGCATTCACATAACCATTCTAAAAACTGAGCCCATCTTAATCCATAAAATTATTTATATTGCCTGTGCTGAGCTCCCTTTTTGGTAGTTGCAGCATAATATCAAGAAATATGGTCAGTATAAACTAATCATTTTCCTGGAGATGGAATACTCAACTTGATGGTTGTGTTTACATGTCAGTATTAATTCTTGCCTATTACTCTACTTTCTTGAGTAGTACTGCTACTAAAAATAATGTGCAGTTTGTATATCTTATTACAGAGTTCATTTCATTATTGTAGTTGAATTGTCCATTGTTCATGTTATTTTGTCTTTATTATTATAAAACTTGTACTCTCCTTTACTTTTATATTCTACTTTGCCTCCTCTTATATATCTAAGTATGATTCTTTACTGGTGGACCAATATAAAATGAAATTTTGAAACAAAGCCAGTTGACAGTACTAATTGCTTCTAGATCTATAGCTTTATAATGAAATGTCTGTGGATATTGGGCAAATAAGCATTAATTTTTAACAGTTTAGATTAGCCATTGTGCCTGTGTCCTGAAATTGTAGCATTGTTTTTAGAATATACTGTATTAATCAAAAGAGTGTCAGCTTGTACTGTGAATGTTTTCTTTTAAAGTAAAACCTTTCATTGGCTACATTAAATATGTATTGCAATATAATAGGTTTTCACAACCAGTTTGGGATTGTGTATGTCAGTTTTAATCATCAGTGGCTTGTGTGGGCTACTTTAAATTTATGGGTTTACAATGTTGCCTTGTGAATATTTATTTTCTGAAACATACTTTGAAGCAGTTTGAAACCTGCTGTTATATAAAGTTAACTGGATTTTCTAATCAATGATGAAGATTATGGTTCTTTACATTTGTGAAAACCTTTTGAAAATAAACATATGTGATAGAAACATATGTTATCTCATTTTGTGCTCATTACAGTGCTATGAGGTAGATAGCATAGGTGTTAGTGTATTTTTGAATAAGAGACTGAAGACGTTCTTGGTCCTTTCCCAGTGGCATATAACTTGTCAGTATCAAAACTTGGACTACAGTTAAGATTCCTCAGATGTTCTTATTACCACAATGAAAACAAATTGCAAGAAAAGACATTATGGTTCCTTGATTCTTAGCACCCATTTCAACAGTCGTTGACAGGGTTCCTAACTCTTTTACCATGTTTGTCTTGCTTTTTTAAACTTATAATGATTTAATTCAATCTTACTACTTCTCTTAAAAAAAAGAGACGGTGACTTTTTGGACATTTAAAATTCAATAGGTTTATTACACAGACAACCAGAACATTTTGAAAATGGCATATGAATACACTTCTAAAAATTATGAGTTTCACACCACTTTTCAGATCTTTTGTGCTTTAGTATGGTACCTGGCAATATTATTTGGTGTTAAATAAATATTTGAAATGAATTCTTAGGCCTTGGACTTTGGTAAAGCATCCAAAGTTTACTGGTCTGCACAGTAATTGATGTTGCATTTTTATGTGTGTAGGAAATTTTAATAGCCTATATTTGTCAGAGGGCAAAAATTACTAGACTTCGAATGATCTCTAAACTTGATCTGTATATACTTACTGCTTCTGGGGTAGCTTTTATTTTTTAGAGGACTCAAAAGAAATGTGTCTATTTTTTCATGCTGTCTTGTCACTTGTACATATAAAATTGTTTCCCTGCTTTAGTTTAACCTTTGAGTTATGCCCTGGGATACTCTTTAAATTTTTTTTTTTTTACTTACTATTTTCAACTGATTAAAGGGAGAAAAATCTAGCTTAGTATCCAAATATTTTGTCAGTTCACCTTTTACCCCAATTTCCAATTGGCATATTTCCAATTTTGGTCAGTTGTATTTTTACCTAGCAATCCTACTAGTTGCATTTGATAAAGAATGTGTGAAAAGCATGCTCCTTTAACGTAGGTTCTATGTAATTTAGGAGGGCAGCAATACCCACCTCAAAAGAGAATGCTACTTTTAATTTCTATTACCATTTTAAAACAAGTATTTACAACCAAACCCAAGCCTGCAAATGAGACTGTCTTTATATATTGTATCCTTAATAAAAATATAGCAATGTTCTCTTAAACAGATTTTGAAAATCAATCAAATTGTTTTTTGGATCTAATGAACGTAATGTCAAAAATAAAGCAAATAAAACCCAAAATTCAACAATGCTTCATGCAGATCAACTTAACAAATCATTAATTTTATTTGGCAGACATTTATTGAGTACTCACTGTGTGTGTGTACAAGGCACTAGTAAGTGTGTAAAAGCAGAAAAGATACATTAGTTCCTTACCATACTGGAAACTATGGTAAAAAATAAATGACATGAATTTAACAGGGAATTCCTATCACAAAAAGGTTAATATGAAGTAATATGAGTTTACCAGAAAGTGAGTTGCAGATTCGAGGGACAGTCAAACTGATGATGACTTCTGAGCTGAATTTGAAGGCTAAGTAGGATTTTAAGAGATTAAGGCAGCGGTTCTCAACCTGTGGGTCACGACCCCTTTCATAGAGGTTGAACGACCCTTTCACAGGGGTCACCTAAGACCATCCTGCATATCAGATATTTACATTACGATTCATAACAGCAACATTACAGTTATGAAGTAGCAACAAAAATAATTTTATGGTTGGGTCACAACATGAGGAACTGTATTTAAAGGGTCAGAAGGTTGAGAACCATTGGATTAAGGTAAAAGTGAACAACCATTTTGGTGAAGAGAACTGGGAAGGGCAGGGTGTTAGGGAACAGTAGTAGCCACAGCATAGAATGTATTGGGTGCTTCCTAGTAGAATATAATTGTGCAAAGATTGCGAAGAGTTTGGAATACCTAAGCTGAAGAGTATGCATTTTATCCCATAGGTAATGAGAGACTTTGTTTTTGTGGAAAAGAGTATTGTGATCAGAACTGTTCTTAAGAGGGTAGAAAGAAGGAATATAATTGAATACATTTCTAAACTAAAATTTTTTAGGTTTCTCAGTTTCTAGCAATACAGGATTCAAGTTAGGCACAATTAAAAACTTCATTCTTGTGTATGTGTGTGTGCGTGTGTATGTGTGTGCACATGGGTGCTTATTTGTACCAAAACTATTTTTTTTGTTTCTATTGGGAGAATTAAGCAATACTTCCTTTAGAGAAATCTTTTTCAAGTATTGCAGTAATATATTATTTCCATTGTCTTGTCAGTTTCATGAGTAATATTAAGACAGGAATACAACTCGCATACAGAAAATCATGAAGTGTCATTTAGTGCATTATACCCAGCAAGAGTACATTTTGCATGAACACTTTTATGACTGTTTTTTCATTCTCTTTCTCTTTGTTAATAATGAACATTTTGTTTATTTCAGTTGATCACCAACTTTTAAACATTGAAATTTTAAAGAATCTACTTCTGTATTGCTATAGCACTATTTCTGAGCCAGCTGAATTGAAAATATTTGGTGGTGTTAAAAAAAATGTGTTTCTTTAATTCTCAAAGTGATGTTTGTCTTTTTCATGTATTCCTTTGAATATCAAAGGATTTCATTGTGTAACAATATTTGACTTCTGACTCACTGTTCTTTTCATTGCTAAGGTATATCTAGAATTGTGTAGTTATGTAACAAGTTATATTCAGTATTCTGCTGCCTAATACTTTTAATGTCTTAAACATAAGCTTGTAGCACAGTTATAAATGCTGTAAGGTTAGGTATTTGATTGCTTCCTGAATGATTTCTTTTATAGTAGATTTCCATATTTACAACTTGCATAAGTAAAGTTATCTCTTAATTACTAGACTTAGCAATCCTTGATTTTTAGCTGTTTTATTGCCTATGGGCCGTTTGGCAGAGAAAGAATAAGCAGAGGAGAACATTGATTTATCATTTTTCAGTCTTTGAGGTGTTTCATCATCCGCAGCTGACTAATATAGTTTACTGAATTATTTAGAACTAGTAAGGCAAAATTCACAGTTAGTTGTGATAATTAGATATAAATTTGAGTGCTTTCAGAAGTGGAGACTATGTAGCCTTTACATTTGTAAAAGTAATTTAGGATAATTTATGCATGATATACTCTGAGGTAGAAAAGACTTATTAGTTATGTCTAGGCTTTATTTTATACTTTTGCTCACTGTCATTGATTACCTATCAGTAGATGGTAAAACTATTTAAAATTTCCATGATTTTGTAGAGGTTTGTAATTTTTTTTTACAGTAGAGCAAGTCTAGTCACTATTTTTCACATATGGACTATTGTAATGGTGGTTATAGGTCTTCTCAATAGAGCTGTAAAAGGAATTGTAGCTTGTGAATTTACTAATGAATCTCAGTCGAGGCAGGAATGAACTGGTAATTTTATAAGCCCAAGAATTGAAGTCTTTGCATAATTTGTGCCATGCTCTTTTATTTTACCTCTTGTAATCCAGACAGCTCACCAGTTTTGACTTGGGGTCTCACTACCAATTGTCTTTCATTAAATAAACAATCAAGCAAATGATACCAATACTGGAAAACTAATAATCTTTAGTAATGTTGCCTTAATTTAACAGCTCTACCTTAATCATACTCCTTCACCACTGTCCAAGAGTAAGGAGAGAGAAATGGACAAGAAAGATTTGGACAAGTCAAGGGAAAGATCCAGAGAAAGAGAGAAAAAAGATGAAAAGGACAGGAAGGAACGGAAAAGGGTTTGTAATTTTTTAAAACTAGTTTGGAAAGCTCGTTATTGTGTACAATAGTATGTTTGTTGCCTATTTTTAAAGTACTAGTTTGTTGCATGGCAATCTGTTATTTAGTGTTTTAATTGGTATTTTCATCCTAAAGTGTGTTTGAATCTTCTACAGTAATAAGGATCTTCAGCCTAATAATCTCTCCCAGCTCTGCTTGTCTTTCATGTCATTTTACCAAGTATGTGAAACTATCACAAATATTCTACAATGCTGTGCGCTTCTTGCATAAAAGTAATACTTTAAAAACAAAACAAAACAAAAAACTCTTGATCAATGTAGTTCACAATTCTTGGTTCTAGGATCACTCAAACAATGACCGTGAAGTGCTACCGGACTTAACCAAGAGGCGAAAAGAGGAAAATGGAACAAGTAGGTAGACTTACCAATACTTTTAAAACAATTGTCAAACTGAATTGGAAATGGCTTTCATGATTCTCTTTTATAATTTTAGTGGCGGTTTCAAAACACAAAAGTGAAAGCCCATGTGAGTCTCCTTATCCAAATGAGAAAGACAAGGAAAAAAATAAGTCCAAATCTTCAGGCAAAGAAAAAGGCGGTGATTCATTTAAATCAGAAAAAATGGATAAAATCTCCTCCAGTGGCAAAAAGGTAAATTGGGACAACAAAGGAACAATATACTTTACTTAGAAAATTAACCCTTTGAAAATGCAGCAAATATTGAGGTTCTTTTATAGTCAAATAGTCTTTTGTTAATTATTTGGGATGGAAAGATGAGACAGTAAGAGAGGGCAGGTTATCTGGGGAATTCAAACCAACTCAGTCCCAAATTACTGCGAGGGTAGAATTAGTTTACCTCTGAAATTCCTTTCCTCTCCATTCCACTCCCACCTATTTCTGTTTCTTGAGTTTCAGCCCTTCTTTTTGTGTTTTCTTTTTCCTCCACTAACAATGCTTTTTAATTTCTCTGTATTCATGAGATTAAAATATGGTTACATGTATTCTCCCTGATCATTAGTGTCATAAAGTAAAAAATGTTTGTGATTCTAAACATTTTTATAACATTTTCTCCTAATAACCTTATGTGTTTGCAACTTGTATTTGATTCTCACATTAAGTGTAGTGTGCATTCTCTTAGATACTTACTAATGGATGATATTCAAAATACATCTCATGCATCAGCCATTAAGTAAGCAAGTCATCACTAAAGTGTAAAGCATTATTTTGTTGTATAGTCAAAATTGTATATTTTATATATTTATACTTGTTAAATTTATAGTTATTAAAAGCAGTTTTTGAAAATTATAAGGTGATAGTTTAAAGATTTCTATATGCTTTAGAGGGGAGGTTGCTCCTTTTAAATATTTTTTAAATTGAGTTAAAATTTACATAACAAAATTAGTCATTTTAAAGTATACAAGCATTTAGTATCTTTACAATGTTGTGCAATCACCATCTCTGTCTAGTTCCAAAACATTTTCATCACCTCAAAGGGAGACTCTATACCCATTAAGCTGCATTCCCCATTTTCCCCTCCCTTTATCACGTGAAAAAAACTAATCTGCTTTCTGTCTCTGTGGATTTACCAGTTTTGGATATTTCATATAAATGGAATCATGTAATAAAGTGGCCTTTTGTGTCTGACTTCTTTCATTTAGCATAATGTTTTTGAGATTCTCCCATAGTGTAGCATGAATCAGTAGTACTTCATTTCTTTATATGGCTAAATAATATTTCATTGTATGAATATACCACATTTGTTGACCATTTGTTGGACTTTTGTGTTTTCCACCTTTTGGCTATTGTGAATAGTGCTGCTATTAGTATATGTTTGAATACCTGTTTTAAAATCTTGTGTGTATATACCCAGGAGTGGAATTTCTGGGTTATATGGTAATGCTATGTTTAACTTTTTGAGGAACCACCAAACTGTTTTCCACAGTGGCAGCACAATTTATATTTCTACCAACAATGCATGAGGGTGCCAATTTCTCCACATTCTTTTCAATATTTTTTAATTTAAATTTTATTTTTTGTTACATAGCCATCCTAGTGGGTGTGAAGTGGCATCTCATTGTGGTTTTGATTTTGCATTTCCTTAATGACTAATGATGTTGAGTATCTTTTCATGTGCTTTTTGGCCATTTGTATATCCTCTTTGGAGAAATTTATTCAGATGCTTTGGCCATTTTTAATTGGATTATTTGTCTTTTTGTTGCTCAGTTGTAAGAATTCTGTATATAGTCTGATACTTAGACTCTTATGAGATCTATGATTTGCAAATACTTTCTCCCATTTGGTAGATTGTCTTTTCACTTTCTTGATAGTGTAACTTGATGCATGAAAGTGTTTATTTGATGAAATCCAATTCTTTGTTGTTGCTTGTGCCTTTGGTGTTCTATTAAATAAGTTTTTGAAGAAAAATTTATGACTGGTGGGTGATTGAAAAGAGATTTTGAGCTGATTTTTTAATTTGGTTTTCCCTTCCCCAACTAATTCCACCATTCCTTATAGGAGTCCAGGCATGATAAAGAAAAGATAGAAAAGAAAGAGAAACGGGACAGTTCAGGAGGAAAGGAAGAGAAGAAACAATATCCTTTTCATCTTATTGATGCTTTTAATCAGTGAAATGGAAAGCTTTGATACTGTTCATGTTTAGAATTGTACCCTTGTAGTATATGCTCTAAATGCTTAAGAGCCTCTTAGCTTTTAAATGGTCTCTCCAGTTAATCCTCTCAAATATAAGAAATGTGGAAGTGGGAGAATTGATATGTTTTTTAAACTTCTTTGTTGACTGAGGTTGTCTTATGCCACCAAGGGATTTTGGAGTCCTTCTGTCTGTATTATCATTGAGAGGAAGAAAAAGAATAGAGTCCTTTGGGCTGGGAGCATGGGGAATTGAAGGGCAAGATGATGCAGCAGACAAGCAGAGCTGGTAGAGTTTGAGGCTACCAGCTAGTTAGAGCCAAATAGGCCTGCAAGCTAAGGGATTGTACTAAAAGATGAGACACCATTCTTTTTTCCCTAGTTTTCCCCTTAATTTGTCATCTACTCATAAGTCCTCGGACAAACACAGATAATGAAGACTTTCCATCAAGGTGAGTGTTCTCTCACCTCCTTTTCATTTAAAGAGAAATTTTATGAAATGAGGTCTGATGATGATGATGATGAAGAAACTAGATCCATTTTGCAAAGTACAAGTAGCATTTTTCACCTAAATATAATGACCAGGTCTTTGGGTATAGATGCAAAACAAAATTCACAGTTATTTTTAAGCTGTTTTCATTTTAAGCTTGCTGATTAGCTTTTTTTTTTTTTAACACCAAGATGTACTTAAGAACATCTGGCTTTCTTTTCACCACTCATTCCCATCTTCTCTGGATAATTAATTACTTTTTTTAAGTGTCATAGCCTTGTAGGTGGTTGTGGCATCTGCATTTTACAGGTGAAAAAACTGAGACTCTGAAAGTTTAAGTTGAGGAGGGTGACAGAGACTCTAGCTAGCAGAGCCAATACTTAAACATAGGTCTTCTTGCCCTTTCGTGTTCTCTGTTCTTTTTGCCTGTTCATGCAGACATGTTATTTGGAGATTTTTATTTTAAGTTTTTGTGCCTCTTTTTCTACCAGTGCCCAGGTTTTGCAAAGCTGAAAAATCTGGTCTGTGCTTTTAGTTCTAGAATTTAAAATCTGCAGCTTTGTTTTCAAGGTATTCATGCTTTATGTGAGATTTAAAAAGTGTTTTAACCATCTTTAGTAAATTGTATGTGGACAATGGTCCACTGTCTTTGTGGTCAGAGTGTTCAGAACCTAATATAGACTTTTTTTGAGCACTCAGGTCATCATCTAAATAGTTATTGTTTGGTGATGCCTTAGGATTATTGAGGTATATAGGATGATTTACCCTCTACATTTAATGGTTCAGTGTGACTGTATTTGAAGTTTTTTTACTCTTTTTATAGTCCATTTTCCTGCTTCCATATTAGCTGTCACTTCTTAAAGATATCAAGTATGCTTGCTGTCTGTACCCTCCCCCAAATATTATTTGCTGCTTCCATTTTTTTTATAAAACCATACAGAAAACCAAGACTCTTTACAGTTGTTTTTGAGAGTGAGAAATGTCTAAGAGCCTGTTCTGTATTAGGGTATAAGCTATAGGGTATAGATTTTTTTATTGTTATTTTGTCTGCAAAGCAGGGTTTTGCAGTTCCAGATAGGTAACCTCCTGACTAATAGTGTTTTTTTCTGCTTCGTTATCTGTGCTTGTTATCTAAGTAGTAGAGTGGGGTAAAATGAGAGTTATGAGAGAACATTTAGAATTTAGTAATTTTTTATAATTAGAAATATTGTAAAAGTAATATTATTGCCAATTCTTCAGTTTTAGTCATCTCCACCTCAACAACTATCTTCTCTAGTGAACTATAAACTCTTAATCTTTTTTTATTCTTCACCTTAACCTTTTATTTAATTTTCATACGTTTTTATTGATTGCAGAGAGAGGAAAGTAAAGGGAGAGGGAGAAAGAAATAGAAACATCAATGATGACAGAGAACCATTGATCAGCTGCCTCCTGCAGGCCCTCTACTGGGGATCCAGCTCAAGACCCAGGCATGTGCCCTGATTGGGAATCGAACCATGACCTCTGTTTCATAGGTCGATGCTCAATCACTGAGCAACACCAGCCGGGCTTAGCCTTTCTTTTAGTTTGGCATTTTGCTTTTTACTTCTCCTTTCACACGGTCTCCTTATTAAAGAAAACCAAAAACCCTACCTCTTATATCTTTGTTAGGAATGGGCTAACCATAACTAACAATTTTCACTGTGATTTTATCCATCTCTCTTTACTCAGTACCTAAATATTATTTTTTGGTATGTGAAAGTTATGCCAAAGATTCCTTTGAGTTCTTCACATAGGCCATGGATTATTTGTACTTTACCTCTCTATATAATCTCTCAGGACCAAAGGCAGGAAAAGACTGGCCTGGGGTGTTAGGTTGGTGGTCTTTTTTTTTTTAATTAGTGACAAAAACATTTATTCACTAAAATTAAAAATATAAAGCTAATAAGACCTGGAAAATACAGGGCGTCCCCAAAATGTATACATACTTTAACAGCTGCTAGCTCAATTTTGAAAATAAAATGTATTTTTAAAATTTATCTTTATTGTTGAAAGTATTACAGATGTCCCCCTTTTTCCCCATTGACCCCCTCCACCCTTCACCTGCCCCCCCCAGGCCTTCACCACCCTATTGTCTGTGTCCATGGGCTATGCATATATGCATACAAGTTCCCTAGTTAATCTCTACCCCCCACTCCCACCCCACCTTCCCTCAAAATTCATCAGTCTGTTCCATGCTTCTATGTCTCTGGATCTATTTTGTTCATTGCTGGGGTCCAACCCCAGCAGGTCCAGGGGTCCCCAAAGGTGTGGACGGAGTCAGTAAAGAAGGAATGACATGGAGGCAGCGTTCAGGTGATCATCATAGCCAGGTTCTCTAGCCAGGTTCTAGCCAGGTTCTCTCCAGGTTCTCTAGCTAGGATCTCTAGCCAGGATCTCCAGCCAGGATCTCCAGCCAAGTTCTGTCTAGGATCTCCAGCCAGGTTCTGTGTCCATGTGCTCTTGCTAGGTTCTCCAGCCAGGTTCTGTAGCCAGGTTCTTCTGCCAGGTTCGGTCGCCAGGTTCTATCCAGGTTCTGTTGCCATGTTCTCTCGCTAGGTTTTCCAGCCAGGTTCTGTCGCCAGGTTCTGTCCAGGTTCTCCTGCCATGTTCTGTCTAGGTTCTCCAGCCAATTTCTGTAGCCATGTTCTCTCGCTAGGTTCTCCAGCCAGGTTCGGTCGCCAGGTTCTGTCCAGGATCTTTTGCCATGTTCTCTTGCTAGGTTCTGTCTCTAGGTTCTGTCGGTTGGTGGTCTTGTAGCAGAGCTTCTTAATTCAGATACCCTTTTAAGGTTCATTTAGCATGATGGTCATTCTGTTCAATTTCTTGCTGACAATTATGTACTGTACTTTCTTCTTGGGTAGTCTTTTAATTTTGTGAGGTTGATATTTCCTTTTGCCAGCTGCCTCCTATTGGATACATTCTAGGGTTGGTTAGGTCTTTCTGTTGTTCTGCCTTTACCTTTAGAGGTCTCATCATTTCGGATTAGCACCATTTACCGTTAGGCTACCTCAAATCTGCTGCTTCCTGCTGTTTTTAATTTTATTTTACATTCTACAGAAAGGAGAGCTGCTGCGTGTCTCACATTTCTGTGATTCAAAGATGTCATTAATTTTAAGAATCGTTCGTTTCTATACCTGTTTTTTGAGAAGAGTGAATAGAGAAAGGACATTTATTATAAGTATCATCCTGATTTCAGAAACATTAAAACGATTGCATTAGAGTTAAGAAATACAATATATAAATGTGACCCAGATTTAATTCCTTGCAAAGTCTTTTGTCTTCTTTTTCTCTCACAGTTTTACTTGCACCATTCTTCCTGCTTGTTTTCTATCTTTTCTCACTTGTTATTGCTAAAGTCTTTGTCCAAATTCCTTATCTCTCCTTGATTTAGTTCCTTGAACACTACTAGCTGCTTTGCCTTTAACCTTTCCTTTAGTTTAATCTTTAAAAATTCATGCCAATTAAATTTTTCTTTTTAGAACCATCCTTTAGCTTCTCAATTTGAATTTGATACATGTGGTCCTCAATTCATGAATGTGGAGCTCAGTTAAGTTAGATCATTGAGAGTCCTTTTAGAACCAGATGCTATGCTATACTAAACTGAGACTTTCTCCCAGATTTTGAGAGGCTCAATCTTGGACTTTATACTTGATTTCAAAGAATATTAGCAGTTAGCTCTATCCTCTCCATCTGTATTTGTAATATACTACATTCCTATTTTAATCCTCCACTCCAATAAGGCCTAATATATTTTGCAGGTCCGTCTAAGCTCCAGTCTCATATGTGTAACCTAATCAATTCTTTTATGCTTTAAACCCAGGGTTGTAAATTCTCAGGCCTTGGGCAAAACGTGGCTCATTAGATGTATCTCCTGGAGTCACACAATATTTAACATTTTTAAAAAGTGATCATCTTTAAAAATCAGAAGAGTTGACAAATCAGAATTTCAGTTTCTCTTGAAAAATTGGGACATCTGGCAATATTGTGTTCTGATTTTTGTATGGCAGCAATCAGCTAGATCTGCCAAGGTGCTGTGCCCCCCTCTTCCTTATACAGAGAGTGGGTCTTTTTAAATTTTTGTTTTATTTCAATCAGTCCCACCCAGCTCACTTCATTTGTTTCCATTATATACTAACCCCTATAAACAGTTGATTTTATAATTACTGTTATGAGCCTTATTTCGACTGAAGTGCTCAAAGATTGCTTATTTTAGGACTGTGTTGACTGTGTTGCCATGTCAAGGCATAGTCCTAGATGCTGGTAATGTGTTAGAGTAGAGAGCGTCTAATTAAGTTTCTTTCTCAGTAGTTTCCCATTGCTTATGTGTGTTTGTGGGCTTTCTTACAGAGTCCTAGTCACTGATTCTTATTTATATATGAGTATGTTACATGTCCCTGTACTTAGATTGTGATCTTGTTAAAGGCAGTAATTTCATTCCTTCCTTATAATCAAACAACCAAGTATTTTTCTTTATTACTTGCTAGGTTTCAGCAACTCTGTTAACTTCATATGGAGAGCTATGTACAGAAGTGTTAAGTGTATCTCTTTGGGATTGATGTGAAACAGCATTGACTTTTTTTTTCTCTCTCTCAAAAAAAGGTTCCGTTTATTTACAGCATTTGATAATATACTATTTAAAAAGAAGTTGCTTTGTATGCTGCAAAATATTTTTTGAGGGCAGGTTTATTATGCTTTCATTTGGGTCTGTATGTAGAATCATTGGATGTGTACAAAAGTTTTGTTAGGGAGATTGAAATGATATACACAAACTATTTTTATCTTCATTATCATTCTTTATAATATATATATATTTCAGAGAGGAAGGGAGAGGGAAAGAGAGATAGAAACATCAATGATGAGAGAGAATCATTGATTGGTTGCTTCCTACACACCTCCTACTGGGGATCGAGCCTGCAACCCGGGCATGTGCCCTTGACTGGAATTGAACCTGGGACCCTTCAGTCCACAAGCCGATGCTCTATCCATTGAGCCAAACCAGCCAGGGCATTCTTTATACTTTTAAAAGTACTTGGTGTAAGTTCTTTGCACTGATATTCATAGCCACTGAAAAGCTGGAGAACACAGGAGGAATTTTCCATTTCTTTCTTCCACTTTAGGTAGATCAAATATTCACTAAGGTGCTGTGCAGTTTTTATCTGGACATAGACATGAACACTTACAAAAGGCTCTCATACCACATTTACCCCGAGCGTGACTATCCCCAATACATGCATTTATCCTGAGAGTTACCCCTGGGTATGCTAAGATTCAGGTCAACAAATTCCCAGTTTTAACTCTGAGTTACATTTTACCCACATGAAACATCCTAGGTAGCACTATAGGGGTAAATGAAAGGAGTATAGTGGATGGCTGTCCCTCTAACTTCTTTCTTCCTTTTAAGTGTTCATTTGACTTTTTAGCTGTCAACTTCATCCATATATGCCTTTTTACTTGGAGGGAGGGAGAAAGAGAAAGAGGGGTGAAGGAGAGGGAGAGAAAGAGAAAGAACTTGAGAGCTAGTATCATGAAATCCTGACAGCTTCAGTCATTAGTGAAAATAAAGGGAACAAAATTCTGGGATGCCTTCTTTGAGGTGAAGATACTTAACCAAAAACAATCTGTTGATTTGGTGGACATATATTTTCTCTAAAGCAAATTTTGCCACCAAGAGGGCTCTTTTATGAGGAATCTATGAACAATTGAGACTTTTCTTAGGACCTTCTTGGTGACTTAGATCATAAAATTAGATAGTGTGTGTCTATAAAAGCACACCTCCAATAAGAAGGCTGAATTTTTACTTGTCTTTCTTCTCTACTTTGATCATAAGTTTAGCTGCTCTTTTCTCCAGACCACCCTACTTTTCAAACTTGTTTCTTGCTGTCATTGGTCTCTGTAAAATAACATCACTTAAAATCAGCTGCCTCAACCCTTAGGGGTCATTTCATGCAGTTTTCTGATGCCCTAACAAAGGAGGAGTACGTGATAGAACATAGGTAAATGGCAATGTTACTAATTCAGCAGGGCCCATTTCTGGCAACTAAAAAGAAAAAAAAATCAGGATGTTCAGATAATTCTTAATAGAAGGTGATGTTTACAAAGGTAATCTTGTCTTAGCAGAATGGAGGGCCACTTTTTGTTAGACTGTGTTCTGCAGACATGGTGTTACCAATGCAGTTTATGGCACTAATAAAGTAAAGGTGTCTATGATGGAGGGCAGCCAACTCTGAACTGAGTTTGAAGTAGAAACCCTTTGAGAAACAGTAGCAGTTCTAGGTGTAAAAAAGATAGATCCATGCAATCCATTGCAGTTAGAGCCTGGGGTTACTTATTTACAGTGGTTAAAAGTGGCCCATATTTAAAATAAATAGTTAATTAAAAAACCTTAGAGTATGTTCCAGGTAATGTGGTATAAACTCATTGTTAGTGAGAAGAAAATATTATTTTGCTGGAAGGC
Source organism: Myotis daubentonii (assembly GCF_963259705.1). Classification (NCBI taxonomy): domain Eukaryota; kingdom Metazoa; phylum Chordata; class Mammalia; order Chiroptera; family Vespertilionidae; genus Myotis; species Myotis daubentonii. Next base: position 36,712,724 of record NC_081861.1, read on the forward strand.
TGAGTTTGGCACTGTTTCATCACTATGCGACTTTCTTCTTGATGGCAGTTTTCTTTCTGAAATTCACTAAACTTGGGTTGATTTTCAAGTTTGTAATCCCAACACTTCAGCATTATTTTATAAATACACTCTGGACACTGCTGAGAGACTGACACCCAGTATCTTCTTTCCACTTGCTTTTGTGCTTGCTGATTTGTCATTCCAGGGTATGGACAGATCCCTAAGCTGAAGGTCTCCCAGAGGAGGATGCCAAAGCTCCATGCGTCACTCTCAGAACGAATCTCCCATAATTAAGAGCTTCTGGTGCTGTCCATTTAATGGGAATCTGCTTTAAGTCAGAAGATGAATATACACCACCATCCTCTTGATGAGACATTCCAAAGTCACTGATTTTCAGAACATTATTTTCACCTCCAGACAGTTCCTTGCAGCAAGGTCCCTGTGTATACAATTTTTACTCGAAATTCACCATCCAGAAGCAGCATCTAATGAAAATTTCACTGTTCTATTAGTTCATCCTTCTTTTCAGAAAGGAGAGGAAATCGCCTCCTGGAACCAGTTCCTTAATGATATAGATAGACTGCATTTGTGTGTGAACTCCTATTTGAAAATATTGGGATGATTGTATTGCTTGAGGATTTTGGCCTCTTGTAAAAAATTTTAATTTCATCTTTACAAGTGGGAAAGATCATCATTACATTTTTACAGCAATAGCAGTTTTATCTTTTAACCCTTAAATATATCACCAAATTTTCCCTTGCTCAGTAATACTCCTGTTGTGACTGACATCTTCATGACTGAGAACCTATTTCTTTTTCTAGTTATGGCCGTCATGATACTCTTAATTGGAACATTGACTTTTTTGCTATTAAGAAAATGAAATGAAATGCACAGAGCATAAAACTTGCCATTTTAAAATGGTTTTTACTATTCAGTATGCTGTATAACCATCACCACTAATTCCAGAACATTTCTATCACCCCCCACCTGTTAGCAGTTGCTCCCAATTCTCCCTTCCCCCAGCTCCTGGAAATGTTATACTTTCTATCTCTATAGAGTTGCCTGTTTTGGACATTTTATAAAAATGTACTTATGCAACATGTGACCTTTTGTGTCTAGCTTCTTTCACATAAATTTATGAATTCAATGTTCATCCATGATATATATAGCATGTATCAGAACTTCATTTTTTTAATTAATTGAATAATATTCCATTGTATGAATGTGTACCATATTTTGTTTATCCATCCATCAGTTATGGACAGGAACAATGATTTTTAAGTATTAAATTGTAAGTTCAACATTAGTGTATCCACAATTATAATTATATTAAGATTATACCTGATGTGAACAGAATGCTGTATAGAAATGATATGTAAATTATTTGTCAGCATTTCATGGAAGTGTGATTATTTTTTAAGGCTCTCCTAGCTCTGGTTTTATGAAATATGTGAATGTAGTATTTTCATCAATAAAGTTTAATGCGTTAAGCATTAGTTTAAAAATAAATGAAAAAAATGTTAGGCAGATAAGTTATTTGCCACATGTTGTAATGATTATGTTCTGAATTTATTTCATTATGCAGTATTTGAAAAATGTCAATACATAAAGGAAAGGAAATAAGTATAATTAAGTCAATATATTTTTAAAGCAATTTTTATAATTTAGCAGACATTGCATCTTAATATAAGTCACTATTAAAATCATGCCCTTGTGAAAAATGTGATGTCATTATTTTCTTTTTTTGTTGATCATGTAAAATTGGTTCCTTTTTGTTGCTATGTGTTCTGTTTACTTTTGACAAGCTATTGCTTGTTGCTGAAGAATGTTTTACGTGTTTCTATTTCATTTTTTCCTTCCCCCTCCCCCACTTGAGGGTTTTCACAGATAAAATGTTCAATTTTTTTATTTTGAAGTCATCATAGTCTGCCTGTCTTGAATGGTTTCTGAGAGTGGGCACTAAGAAACAAAGATATTTCATCCTTATCTAGGGACTTAACTCAAGCCTATGTTGTTGATAGAACTCACTGATTTTTCTTCTTTGTTAAACCAACCTTCCTTCCTTCCTCCCTTCATCCCTCCTGCCCTCCCTCTCTGCTTTCTTTCTTCCTTCCTCCTCCTCTTCTTCCATCTTCTTCCTGCCTATCATCCTTCCTATCTCCCTCCTCCCTCCCTCCCTCCCTCCCTCCCTTCCTCCCTCCCTCTCTCCCTCCCTCCCTCCCCTCCCTCCCCTCCCCCTCCTCCTCTCCCTTCTGTCATCCTTCCCTCCTCCCATTCCTTCTTTTCTTCCTTCTTTTATCTATCAATATAATCACTTTGTTTCTTTCAGATGAGATTGGAATGGAATGGTTCAGCTGTGACCAGAAATTTAGTTTCCTGAGTACATTGCCAAGAATCAAATGAAGAGGGCCCAGTTGCATCTTCTTAAATTATTCATTTATCTGTTTTATTGCTCCATGCAGGAAACTTTAAATTGTTGAGTTGTACATTACTGTATTTAACTTGTTGCTTAGTTTCTACATATTTATTTTCAGTAAATGGCTGAAAGTGTTAACTATTCCATATTTTTAGCACAATGTGCTGCATATAGTTCCCAAGAAGCAAATGAGGTTTCATGTGTACAGAATTTCACTTCAGGTTTAATTTTTTTAAAAAATCTGAAATGTTTCCTTTTTATTGTTTGAAGCTGAAAATAAACAATTATTGAACCATTTTGAATTTACCTCATTTTAAAACTAATTTTAATTTATTATTTGGGCTGTTTTTAATATTAGTCACTAAAAACGAAGTGGGAGCAGTGTCTAATGCAATAATTAGGGATCACTTTATATAGTACATGTACAACATTAAAAACCTGTTTAAAAAAAGAAAAAGTTACCAGCACTCACTTGTCCCTTGCCATTTTTTCTTATAATTATATTAGACAAATCTGTGGTGAGGAGTGGGTATCAAAAGTTACCTGTGTTCTAATTCTACAGCTAGAGGAGCTTTGTATTGCTGAACTTTCACCTGGAAAAGTTTCAGTGACATTTTTAAAAGAAAAAGTTTTAATCTACCAAATTCTACCAGTGTAACCTTTTTTCTAAATAAACGATAGTTTTCTCAAATGATTGTGTATCATTGTGTGTATTGTTGCTTATTCAAAATAACTTAGCAGAGATAATTCAGTAAATTTCCTAGCCTTTTCTCTTCTCCCTCCTGTCTTAGCTCCTGGACTATAATGTTTTCAAATGAAATATCATTCAGTGATAAGAAAAAATTCTATTTGCTCACCTCTGCACCTGGCATAAACAGTGGCTGAAATTATGCCAAGAATTACCATTTACTCTTCAGTTCCCTGGAACCAGTGATGCCCATGCAAGTTAAATTTGTTTTTTAGGATGACAACAAAGGCTGTAATTTTAAAAAGGATTGACAGTGTTGAATATATCCTAAAATTGGCAAAGGGATATACTAGTAAATCTTGATGCTCTCTTTCAGGTAATTGTAATTTGCAGAATTTGATGACCACAATAATTATGGGAGAGAGATCCATTCAATGACTTTAACACCCATAATGCCCCTGGCATAAAAGATATATGTCTTAGAATTATTTTGACATTGACAAAATAACAGTGGTTTATCTCAAAATCATTTTTGTCTGAAACATATCAGGGAAGAGCTTGCCAGTTGTTACGTTGCATTCACATTTTAAAGATTACACGACTAACTTTGAAAGAAATTTTGCTATTAAGCATTTTATCTCTTCTCCCTATTCCCCAAATTATTAAACATGGGTAATGTTTGCTTGTGGCCTTGGTAGAAATGCATTGAGGATGGAAAATACTAACTTTGCTTTTAACTACAAAAATCATTTATGTTGGAAGTAGCAAATCTGTATGTGTAGTGATAAGCTATTTTTAAGCATCTACTCTGTTCTAAGTACAAAGGAGTTATCTTGAGAAATGAGGGCCAAATGAATGCTACTGGTGGTCAGTAAACTTTCTGAAAAGGAACAGATAGCAAATGTTTGAGGCTTTGCAGACTATGTGGATCCTGTTGCAACCCCTCATCTCAGCCACTATAGTATGAAAGCAGGCATAGATGATATGAAAGTGAGCGAGCATGACTGAGTTCCAGTAAAACTTTATTTACTAAAACCTGTTATAGAGAATCCTATGGAAGATTTACATAACATATCTGAGTGTCTCTTATGCATCACAGATGTAGCCATGAGAAAAACAAAGTCCCTGCCCTTATGGAACTTCTAGTCAAGGGAGGCAAACAAGAAAAACTTAATGTTAGGTGGAAGGAGGTCCTCTGAGGAAAAATAAAACGATAAGGAGGTTGGATGAGGCAGGGCTTTACTTCTTTATATACAGAGTGATCATGTGGAGTGACTATATGCAAAGCAGGACTATATGAGGCAGTATTCACAAGTATGAATATTTTATTACTAATGTGAGCAGGAGCTCTCCTTAATCCTCCGATCTTTGAAACTACATGAAAATCGTGTAATACATAGGATTTCTCTCAGGATGTAGGCTCTGAACTCTAGTGGCTGGTGTCTAAGCCATTTTCTAGAAAGGAGCTGTAACTTAAGACTCATAAGTGGACATGGAGGATATCTATGGACCACCCAGGAATTGAATGCAAGTTGTGTTATGTGCATTTTTCTGGGTATATAGCTTTCACTGGATTCTCAAAAAGACCTAAGGTGGTGAGTTTGGTTTTCTGCGTCTTGTTACAAAGAATTCTAACTTTTATAACTAACCCTGAACCTGTCCTGAGTTGGCAAGAAGTTGGAAGACAGTTGTCCATTCTTTGTTTTAAATCATAGGGGCAGAAATTAGAACATCTTGCCTTGTCAAATGATACAAGTGATTTAAAATTTATTGGGAAGTCACTAGTTCATGGTATAGTGCCATTTTCTATTTCAGGGAAGCACTTTAGCCAAGTATGGGTGGAAGTACGAGTAGCCCCCCCCCCCCCCCCGCATTTTCTATCCTACCATATTCCAAAAAGGATTTATGAAGAAACATGCAGTACATTATAAAAAGTAAATGAGTAAATTTCTGGGTGAAATTAGTACCTAAAATGAGGTTAATACCCCCAAATGCTCTGTACACCTGGGCCATGACTCGGCTCTGAGAGTCCTGACAGGCTACATAGAGAAGGTAATGTGGTCAGTTACAGTGTCCACCATCTAAAAGGCCAGTCATGGTGGAGAACATTTTTCTGGCAGTGAAACTTAAAAGAAACTTATTTGCATTCTCATAAAGAAGAAACCCTGTCTTTTCAGTAAGTAAAGCAAAGGTATGTATCTTGTAATGGATCTAACTGTTAGCTGATGACCAACACCTCAACTCATTCTACTAAGGATATTTCTACAAAGACACCTAAATATGTGGTCCAGGCACCCAGGTCTCTGATGATTTGGTTTAGTACAGGAAAATATTTTTGAATATTTGAGACAAGATTCCTCAACTGGCACTTATGAAGGCCTTACTTTTTCTAAGCATTTTCATAATGATCAGAAACTCATTCAACCGTTGTTTGGTTCCCATGACACAAGTAACATAAGATCTTTGTTATGCAAAGTGCTGAGCTCCCAGAAAACCTCAGTGTATTGTTCATGGATTCCAAAGAAATAATCCGGAGGACTGGCTCCGAAAGACATGGGTTTATTAGAACTTATGTGTGCACCAGTGGCAGCCAATTGGTGAAGTTTACCACTGTACCGGCTGCCTCCAGTGAAGTTGTCCTGCTAAGTCCCACCCAACCTGTGGACAGGCTGCACTGGGGCGACCAGCTGGTGCTATTGTTTTGCCGCCTCCCAGACTTTACCAGCATAAAGTTTTATAGCAGCGGTTCTCAACCTGTGGGTCGCGACCCCTTTGGGGGTCTAATGACCCTTTCACAGGGGTCGCCTAAGACCATTGGAAAACACATATATAATTACATATTGTTTTTGTGATTAATCACTATGCTTTAATTATGTTCAGTTTGTAACAATGAAATTGGGGGTCACCACAACATGAGGAACTGTATTAAAGGGTCGCGGCATTAGGAAGGTTGAGAACTACTGTTTTATAGAGTACAGAAAACAGAAAAACAGGGCGTGCAGGGGGAGGGTGACAGGCCTCTGTGCAAGCTGTGTGAGATTAAAACACTAGCTGTTTACAATCCAGGCTCACATCTAGAAGCAATTTCTCTTTGGCCTTTCTTAGACTGAGTGGTTGGCCAGGTTCCCAAGGTCTCACAGTCCGCTTACAGATGGACTTCACTATATTTCCCACAGGGTGGGAGGAGGAGTTGGAGCATGGGAAGGGACCCATAATTCCGTTTACCGTACAATCTCATTAGCTGAAATTCTGTTCCTGGCCTTTAGATGTTTTTCCATTTTTTAAGTATACTGATCTCTAAGGCTGCCTCTTAGATAGAATGAAACAATATTACAGTTGCTTAATATTTTCATCACTTATCAGAAGCGTGGTTCAAGTGTTTAGTTTTTTAAATTGAAGAAACATTTCTAGAAACACTGCCAGGGCCAAAGGGATTTTATTTGGTCTAGAGTTGAGAGTAAAAAGAAGAGCTGATTAAAAGATGCTAATTCATGCTAACTGAATTCAGATTTTGTATTTATAGAAACAAATGGACATGATAAGAATAATAGAAGGGATATCTACACTAATAAAAGAGAAACATGGTAATTGGTGTACGACCGCTACCGTTTTCATTGGCTAATCAGCGAGATATGCAAATTAACTGTCAGCCAAGATGGCGGCTGGCAGCCAGGCAGCTTGAAGCTAACATGAGGCTTGCTTGCCTCAGTGACGGAGGATCGTTGGAGGAAACCAACGTTCCCCGCCTGCGGCTGCAGGCCTCTGAGCAGGCAGTTTAAGAAACATTGTAACAAATACCACAGGACTTCAGCCAGCAGATTCGCAACATTGTAAGCAAAGGCCAGAAACCTACTTTCAGCCGTGGAGGAGCGGAGGCCTAAGAGCTGGAGCCAAGCCTCAAGGTAAAGCTGGCCCAGAATAAAAAAAAAAAAAAAAAGGAAGAATAGGAGCGTTTGGGAGTTCAGTCACCCCCAGCCTGAAAACAGCCCTCAGTCCCTCACCCAGACTGGCCAGGCACCCCAGTGGGGACCCCCACCCTGATCCAGGACACCCTTCAGGGCAAACCAGCCAGCCCCACCCATGCACCAGGCCTCTACCCTATATAGTAAAAGGGTAATATGCCTCCCGGCACCGGGATCAGTGTGACAGGGGGCAGCGCCCAAACCTCCTGATCGCCCTGCGGCTCTGTGTGTGACAGGGGGCAGGGCCCCAACCCCCTGAGCAGCCCTGCTCTGTGCCTGATAGGGGGGAGCTCCCCCCCCCCCCCACGGGCCATGCTCTGTGTGTGACGGGGTAGAGCCATAACCTCCCCATTGGCCCTGCCCTGAGTGTGAGAGTGGCGGCGCCCCAACCCCCTGATTGGCCCTGCTCTTTGCGTGATGGGGGTGGCGCCACAACCTCCCCATCGACCCTGCCTTGAGTGTGACAGGGGACGGTGCCCCAACCCCCCAATCGGCCCTACCCTGAGCGTGACTGAGGGTGGCATCGCAACCTCCTGATCCGCCCTGCTCTGTGCATGACAGGGGGCAGCGCCCCAACTCCCCAATCGGCCCTGCTCTGAGCCCAGCCAGGGGCTGCACCTAGGGATTGGGCCTGCCCTCTGCCACCCGGGAGCAGCAGGCCTAAGCCAGCAGGTCGTTATCTCCTGAGGGGGTCCCAGACTGTGAGAGGGCACAGGCCGGGCTGAGGGACCCCCCCTCCCCCCCGAGTGCACAAATTTTTGTGCACCGGGCCTCTAGTTGGAAATAATGACTAAAGGAAGTGTGGCAACCTGAGAAGATATACTTTAATGTAAGAATAATTGCTTTTTGTTTCTGATTCTTAGGTACTGTTTTAAGCGCAATGACCATTATTTCTATTTATGTCAGGCTAACAAAGTTTAATTCCTGTGATGTTAACTGGAGGTGTTTAATATAAGAGGAAACAGGAAAGAATAATATTTTGATTGAGGACAGGGCACATAAACTTGAGAATGCATTATTGTAAGTCAGAAGTAGCCTTCATTTCAGGGATAGGAGCTTGAAAATGACCCTAACCTCTATTTTAGTCTGAATGCTGGTTTTTGTCAGATGATAGCTAGATGTCCTTGGGCTAGAGTATCAGCTGATGAAGAGCTACTATTACCCCTGTCCCCACAAAATTCTAACCAGAATGATATTGTACTATATTCAAGACCTTCTTGATCCTACTTTTGTGCATATGTAGTGGTACTCATCTCCTAGGATTATGTATATCATTATTAAAGTATATGAGTAGTAATTAGATATGCCATTGCTAGGTACTATTATGTACTTTCCAGGATAATTGATCCAAGATGTCAATAATACAGAAAAAAGATCATGCTAATAAGTTACAAGCGGGAAATGAAATGTAAAATGAATAAAGTATTCATACCAATGTAACTGGGGTCCGGTTATATTTTAAGATGATGTTGAGTGCTCAGGGTAAGAATGGCCTAAGACTAGGTGTGATTTCGGAAGTCTTATTCTCAACAGGTTGATCTGGGAATACTTCATGAAGGATTTGGATGTTCAAGAGGCTAATCTACAGAGTTGGAGGAAAGTAGGTTTATAGTAGTTAGTATGGAAAAATAATACAATAATTAATAAATAATAATACAAGAAGAAATTCTGTTTTGTGTACTCACAACTGTAAACCTACCTTTGTCCCACCCTGTATTTATACTCAGACTTAGAGGGTGTAGGTTTTTGGGTCTGGTTTAACCCTAAATTGGAACTAGAGGGGAAATAATGTTGAACTTGGAATTCAGACCCATTTTGGTATAGTGCAGAATCTTTGAAGCCAACCTGTTATCATACTAGCCCAGGATTGGATCATATTTGAGAGGCAAATGTTCCCTACCTCTTTGGATGCTGTTCCATGTTGCCTCAAGACTTTTCCTTTTTCTGTCTTTATCTAATTTCTAAGCTTGACATCAGCCTTTTTATTGCTTTAATCAGTGTTAGTCACATTTTTCATATCTTTACAGGTAATCAAAGTTATTGCCTCTATGTCAAGATTACTTTCCTTGTTTCCTCTGACCGGCCACGAGCTACACTTGCACTTCTGCACCTGGTCTTCACAATGCTCTTTTATGAATGAATTAAATCTAACAATACAGACACTCAATAACTGTTAGCAATTATTATTAGTGGTAATATACCAGTAGATTTAAAATGGCAGCGGAATAAATGGATGCTACTCAGACATGCTCCCAAGACCAAACTAGAATTGCAACTAAAATGCAAAAAAGCCATCCTGAATAATCAAATGAAGACTAGCTGGAGAGAACCCTGATAACCAAGGACAGAAAGGGGAGACTGCATAGAGACTTGTAGGAAGGGTAGAGGCACGAAAGGGCTGGCTAGGCTTCCACAGACAGCAGCTGAATTTCGGGAGAGATATCTCAGCTGTGGGGGGTTGCCACAGAACTCTGGGGTCTAATACCCAAGCTGCTCCCCCTCATCAGAAATGAGAAAGGTTCCCACATAACATCTGGCTGTAAAAAGCAGCAGGGTCACTGTCTGCCAGGGAGAGATGGATGGAAATGCAGGCACCTGCTTAAATGGCCAACACACAAAATTTTGTGTGCAGCCACTCACCTTGGGCTCCAGCAGAGGGAGGGAAGAGAGGACTGGTGCTGTGTAAGCATAAGCCAGGGTTGGGGACTCTGGGATTAAAGTTCAGAAGGCAGACACCCTGGTTTCCTGTGCTGAGTCATTCCCTCACACTGTGGAGGTCATCTTTCTTAGACCCTTGCTATCCAGGCGATTCTTGCCACGGGGAAGACAGTTGCCCACCCTATTGGAAAACCCCTTGCCACCCTGTGGAGTTTCTGAGGCCCATTAAGAGACTGAGAATAACAATTATCCTCCACACAGAAGCAATTGTCCCACCCTGTTGGAAAACCTCTCACCCTACCTGTGGAGAATTGCCTGAGGCTACTCAGACTGAATCCAATCAGTCTGCTGGCAGAGTCAGGTCTCTGGAGGCTTTGAGTCTTTGCCTGATCTAATCAGTCAGAAACAGCAGGTGAGTCCCTACCACAGACACCACCTGAGACCATGCAGTGAGGCAAATGCCAGTAGGACCCCAAGTGCCTGCAGCTGACACCTGTAGGACAAGTTCCATGGGGGAAGGGAGTACAGCTCATAACAGAGACAATCTATGTGTGAGACAAGATTCAATTTCTGGGCTAAGGAGTCCCCAACCACTGGACTACTAGGGGATTCAACCTCTTGGACCTCAATCAGATTGTCCAGGTCCAGAAAGGGACAGTGCCTCATATTCACCTACACTAGAGAAGCTCCTAGGAGGCCCAGGATAGACACACCAAGGGACCAGATTCAACAACATCAGAGCAAAATCCAGCGAGTCCCAAATAGCAGACCCAAAGCACCTGTATAACAGCTGGCACAATGACATCAGGGTTGAAACTCATTGGCAGAAAATAGGAGGGGAGATCCCTCCCATGAGTGGGACATCAACAGTAAAGTCCCAATTACAAAAGGAGAGCCTAAATAATGCACACAATGGGGCATTCCTAGAGCACCCAGCTCAGATGAACAAAGAGACTGCACCACTGGACTCCTCAAGACACTTTCTACATAAGGCCATCTCACAAAGACTGGGAGGCATTCTAATACATAGAAGCAAATACAGAGACAGCTAAAATGGGAGACAAAGAAACAACCCCCAAATGAGAGAAAAGAAATCTTCAGAAAAGGAACTAAATGAAATGGATGTAGGGAAGCACAGGAGATTTGGTTGGAAAGTCAGTAAGGAGGAAATTCTGAAAAGGGTAGCTGGCTAAAGGCAGCCCACGCCTGTTTATTGGAATTCCAACTGAGGGGATTTGGCGGAAGGGGGCTTCCCCTAGTTGTTTCTTTTTTTTTAAATTAAATCTTTATTGTTCAGATTATTACATTTGTTCCTCTTCCCCCCCCCCCATAACTCCCCTCCTACCAGTTCCCGCCCCACCCTCCGCCCTCACTCCCCACCCACTGTCCTCATCCATAGGTGCACGATTTTTGTCCAGTCTCTTCCCGCATCTCCCACACCCCTTTTCCCCCCCAAGAATAGTCAGTCCATTCCCTTTCTATGTCCCTGATTCTATTATGATCACCAGATTATTTGTTCACTTGATTCTTAGATTCACTTGTTGATAGATGCATGTTTGTTGTTCATAATTTGTATCTTTACCTTTTTCTTCTTCTTCCTCTTCTTAAAGGATGCCTTTCAGCATTTCATATAATACTGGTTTGGTGGTGATGAACTCCTTTAGCTTTTCCTTACCTGTGAAGCTCTTTATCTGACCTTCCGTTCTGAATGATAGCTTTGCTGGATAAAGTAATCTTGGTTGTAGGTTCTTGGTATTCATCACTTTGAATATTTCTTGCCACTCCCTTCTGGCCTGCAAAGTTTCTGTTGAGAAATCAGCTGACAGTCGTATGGGTACTCCCTTGTAGGTAACTGAGTTTCTTTCTCTTGCTGCTTTTAAGATTCTCTCTTTGTCTTTTGCTCTTGGCGTTTTAATTATGATGTGTCTTGGTGTGGTCCTCTTTGGATTCCTTTTGTTTGGGGTTCTCTGCGCTTCCTGGACCTGTAAGTCTATTTCTTTCACCAGGTGGGGGAAGTTTTCTGTCATTATTTCTTCAAATAGGTTTTCAATATCTTGCGCTCTCTCTTCTTCTGGCACCCCATAATTCGGATGTTGGTACGCTTGAAGCTGTCCCAGAGGCTCCTTACACTATCTTCGTATTTTCGGATTCTTTTTTCATTTTGCTTTTCCAGTTGGGTGTTTTTTGCTTCTTCGCATTTCAAATCTTTGACTTGATTCTTGCGCTCCTCTGGTCTGCTGTTGGGAGTCTGTATAGTATTCTTTATTTCAGTCCATGTATGCTTAATTTCTAGTTGGTTCTTTATCATAACATCGAGGGTCTCATTAGATTTCTTGTAGATCTCATTAAGTTTATCGGCAGCTTCTAGACAGTTCTTGAGAGACCTTAAAAGTGTGGTTCTGAACTCTATATCTTCCATTGACAATTTTGTCCTGTTTCTTTGTCTCCGCATTTTTTTTATGCTTTCTTGGTGCACCCCCTAGTGGTCTTTATGCGCAGTCTTGTTGTAGTTAAGCCTTGATTGTTGTAATTAATACTGGGGGGGATTTGACCTCCAGGCCAACTGGCTGTGAGAGTCAGCTGTGTCTGCAGTGGGAAAACTTCTGTCCTCTGGGGAGGTGCTAATCTAGCCTTTGCCTGAGGCTATCTGGCAAATGGCTCTGCGCAGGGCTTGGGTGGGGCGGGTCGCATGGGATCAAACAGGGTGGGGGGAGCGAGCAGTTATGGCTGCTCTCAGTTCCGTCCCTAGGGGCTCTGCCTCACAGAGTCCCAGCAACTGCTGCAAACCTCGGAGAGAAAGCTGCCTTCGAGTTCCCACCGAAGCCAGACAGTCCCGCTTCTCCCGTTTGAGTCTGGGTCCCTAGAGACTCGCCCGGATCTGGAGCTCAGAGTCTGAAACTCCCTCCCGATTGAAAACAACAACCGCGCCCTCCACCGCCAGCCCGCTCTGCGCGCACTCCGCACCTGAGTATTTCACTTCAGCACTGCGCCTCCTCTGAGTCTGGGTATGATATTCTCTTTCCTCCTAGTTGTAGAATTTCCACTCAGCCAGCCTTCCTGTGGTTCTGGATGATGTCCGTTCCGTCTTTTAGGTGTGCCCTTGAATTGATTGTTCAAGGCAGCAATCTCTGGTGTTAACCTATGCCGCCATCTTGGTTGCCTCCCCCCTAGTTGTTTCTTGACCTTTTCAAACAAGTCTGTGCATGTGCAGACCCTTGGGTGTTTACTGGAATCTTTATGCTTAATCTTTAGGTGTCCTTGCTTAAAGGACACTGCAGACACACGTGTCCTCCCAAGAATACTTACCTTACTGATTGTATCTAAAAGATAAACTTTATCTCAAACTACTGTTACAATAAATGCCTGAAGAGGCAGTCAATCGAAGCTGTCTGGTTTTTTTAGCCAGGCAGCCCCTTAGCCCTCTCTTTCATAATCAATCATCTGTTGCTCAGGGTCTGCTTGTCAGCCCTGGCAAATGGAGGCAAGCAACCTATCAGATGTAGAGTTCAAAGCAATGATTATAAAGATGCTTAAAGAAGGCAGTGCAAATTAAAACAACATGAAAAGGGAAATAGAAGCCATGAACAAGAACAAGACAGAAATGAAGAATGATATATCTCATGTCAAGAACACACTGGAAGGTATTAAAATAGTTTGGATGTAGCAGAGGATCAAATCAGCAATTTGGAAGACAAAGTAGAAATAAATATTAGAGAACCAAATAAAAAAGAATTAAAAAGTAGGAAGATAGCTTAAGTGAGCTCTGGGACAACATGAAATGTAACAACATCCACATTATAGGAATACCAAAAGGGCAAGAGGTTGAGCAAGGAACAGAGAACCTATTTAAAGAAATAATGACAGAAAACTTCCCAACCTGGTTAAGGAAAATGTCACACAAGTTCAGGAGGCACAGAGAGTCCCAATCAAGATGAACCCAAAGAGACCACCTAGACATATCATAATTAAAATTGCAAAGCATAAAAGACAGAAAAAATCTTAAAGGCAACAAGATAGAGGCAGAAAATTACCTACAAAGGAATTCCCATCAGAATTCCAGCTAACTTTTCAATAGAAACACTTCATACCAGAAGGGAGTGGCATGACATACTCAATGTAATGAAAAGCAAGGGCCTAAATTGAAGACTACTGTATCCAGCAAGGCTATCTTTAAAACTGAAGGCAAAATAAAAAGCTTTCCAGACAAAAAAAGGTTAAAGGAGTACATTATCACCAAAATAGCAATGCAAGAAATGTTAAAGGGACTGCTTTAAAAAGAAGAAAAGGAGAGATCATAGGCACAAAGAAAATAAAAATGGCAATAAATAAATGCCTATACTATCTAATAAGAGTAATATGCAAATTAACCATCACTCCAATGGCCCATAGTCACAAGATGGTGGCGCCCAGTCCTCTCAGCCCTGCTGGAGTCCCCCAGTCCCAGGGGTGGCCACTGAGAGCAGGGATTGCTTGGCCATTGCTGTGGCAACCCGGGAGCAGCCAAGCGGGCCCCGCAGACAGCAAAGAACCACGGGGAGTGGGCCTAAGCTGTCAGTGGGACATCCCCTGAGGGCTCCCGGAATGGAGAGGGTGCAGGTTGGGCCGAGGGACCCTCTCTCCCAATCCCTGTGCACGAATTTCGTGCACTGGGCCTCTAGTCAATAATATCCTTAAATGTAAATGGATTAAATGCTCCAGTCAAAAGACATAGGGTGACTGAATGGATAAGAAAACATGACCCATATATATGCTGTCTACCAGAGACCCACCTGAGAACAAAAGACTCACACAGACTGAGAGTGAATGGATGGAAAAATATATTCCATGCAAATGAAAAGGTAAAAAAAACCAAAACCCAAAACTGGGGTAGCAATACTCATATTAGACAAAATAGACTTCAAAACAAAGGCCATACAAGATACAAAGACGGCCACTTCAAAATACTACATATTTTGGCTTATCTCATAGATGTAGTAGTTTAAATACACATGCCAACTTTGATTCTTCTTTTAAAGAATAAGTATGATAAAATAGTCTGCCTATTATAAGGCTGTTCAAGCCTTGTGGATTTAGTATAATGATATGTTAAGAACTCTAAAATATCTTTGTGAAGACTTGGAAGGAAAACCCAAGCACAAATGAGATACAAAAAATATTCAAAAGGTTAATAAAGCACTAATGCTATTTGGAAATATATTTTGGAACATCTCAGTAAAACAAATGAGAAATTGCAGAATCCTAATAGGAATGTATTTCTAGGTTACTGTGTAAGTTTCCTAAGCTGCCATAGAAATTTACCACAAAATTAGTGGCATAAAACAACACAAGTAATAAGATCTTACAGTTCTGAAGGCCAGAAGTCTGAAATTAGTTTCACTGGACTAAATTCAAGGTGTTAGCAGGCTTCTACAGGCTCTAGGGAAGAATACAGCCTTTGTCTTGACCAGCATCTACTGTAAGGTCTGCTTGCATTTCTTAGCTCTTGGCCCCTTCCTTCATCTGTAAAGCTGGCAGCATTAGATCTTTAAAAATCTTTCTCTATGACCTCTGCTTCCGTTGTCACATCTCTTTCCTCTGATGTTGATCTTCTTGCTTTCCTCTTGTAAGGATTGCTGTATAACCAGAGTATCCAGGGTAATCCCCTTATTTCAAGATCTTTAACTTAGTCATATTTGCAAAGTATTTTTATGCCTTGTAAATGAATATACTAGTATTCACAGGTTCTGGGATTTAGGACGTGGACATCTTTGGGTTGCATTATTGTGTCTTTCACAGTCTGCCTTCTGGCCCCCTAAGGTTCATGTCCATCTCACATTGAAAAATACATTTACCCCACTTTAAGGCCCCCCACAATAGCTCACCCCATTACAAAGTCAACTCAAACCCAAAATCCCATCTAAGTCTCATCAGTTCAAAAGTCCCAAATATCACATAAAGCATCTAAATTAGGAATGGGTCAGGCTCTGGATGTGATCCATTCTCGGGCAAAATTCCTCTTCATTTGTGGATTCATGAAGATAGAAAGCAAGTTATCTGCTCTGAAAACACAATGGTGGGATGACATAGGATATTAATTATAGACATTCCTATTCAAAGTAGGGACAAATGGAAGGCAAAAGGGAGTCACCAGTTCCAAGCAGATTCAAAATCTTGATGAGCAAACATTAGGTTTCAAAGCCTGTAAATCAAGCATGTCAAACTTTAAGCCTGCAGGCTGCATGCGGCCCACAACGAATATTTTTGAGCCCAGCCAATATAAAGGTATATAAGAAACGTTTTAATAAAAATTTCATAACTGAATTTTTACAATACCCCATTATACATAATTATTAGTAAAGAACTATAACGTTCACTAATGACTGATTACTATAATCCTGTTGCATTCATTACCCTTACACACCTTATGCGCAGGTGCATCATTTCTCTCCGCTAATACTAGCGGCTAATATTTTAGCAGCCGATTGCCACATCATTAGTCTTGGACTGATTTGTTTGGTGTGCACAACAGGAAATATTTTGCTTTTGGAGAACAAGAAAAATAGGTTTATTTGCGTTATGCTTATTAATTTTTGCAGTTATTCAGTGTCTGGTAAGTTAATGTTCAAGAAAAAATCTTGTTTTATTAAAATGTTCTATTATTTTATGTTAACAATTACTCATTTATTTTAGCTCTTTGTATTCAGCATGTCTCTATCAAAATAAACCTACATTTCTATGAAAATTGAAACTTTTGTTTTTTTTGCGGCCCAAATAAACTTAAACCTTGTTTATTTGGCCTGTGTTAGCCTTTGAGTTTGACATGCTTGCTGTAAATAAACCTCTGTGGTTCATGGTTATGCCTTCTGGGTCCATGGCTCTATCCTCTGAGACTGCAGGCCTGCCCCCTCTGTCCTTCCTTTGTCATGAAGAGTAGCATGTATTTGCAGCTGAAATTTTTTTATTTAATTTTTTTTTCTTTATTGATTAAGGTATTACATATGTGTCCTTATCGCCCATTGCCCCCAAACCGCCCCCCCCACTGATGCCCTGACCCCCCTGTTGTCTGTGTCCATTGGTTAGGCTTATATGCATTCATGCAAGTCCTTTGGTTGGTCTCTCCCCCTTACCCTCATTGTTCCCTATCTTCCCTCTGAGGTTTGATGGTCTGATTGATGCTTCTCTGTCTCTGGATCTGTTTTTGTTCATCAGTTTATATTGTTCATTATATTCCATAAATGAGTGAGATCATGTGATATTTATCTTTCACTGACTGGCTTATTTCACTTAGCATAATGCTCTCTAGTTCCATCCATGCTGTTGCAAAAGGCAAGAGTTCCTTCTTTTTTACCCCAGTGTAGTATTCCATTGTGTAGATGTACCACAGTTTTCTAATCCACTCATCTGCTGATGGGCACTTAGGCTGTTTCCAGATCTTAGCTATGGTGAATTGTGCTGCTATGAACATAGGGGTGCATATATCCTTTCTGATTGGTGTTTCTGGTTTCTTGGGATATATTCCTAGAAGTGGGATCACTGGGTCAAATGGGAGTTCCATTTTTAGTTTTTTGAGGAAACTCCATACTGTTCTCCACAGTGGCTGCACCAGTCTGCATTCCCACCGGCAGTGCACGAGGGTTCCTTTTTCACTGCATCCTCGCCAGCACTTGCTGTTTGTTGATTTGTTGATAATTGCCATTCTGACAGGTGTGAGATGATACCTCACTGTTGTTTTGATTTACATCTCTCGGATGATTAGTGACTTTGAACATGTTTTCATATGTCTTTTGGCCTTCTGTCTTCTTTAGAAAACTATCTATTTAGGTCTGTTGCCCATTTTTTGATTGGGTTGTTTATCTTCCTTTTGTTAAGTTGTATGAGTTCCCTGTAAATGTTGGAGATTGAACCCTTATTGGTGATAACATTGGCAAATATGTTCTCCCATTCAGTGGGCTTTCTTGTTTTGTTGATGGTTTCCTTTGCTGTGCAAAAGCTTTTTATTTTGATGTTGTCCCATTTGTTTATTTTCTCTTTAGTTTCCATTGCCCTAGGACAGTGGTCGGCAAACCGAGGCTCGAGAGCCACATGTGGCTCTTTGGCCCCTTGAGTGTGGTTCTTCCACAAAATAGCAAGTGCGGGTGCGCATGTACAGTGCGGTTGAAACTTCGTGGCCCATGTGCAGAAGTCGGTATTTTGTGGAAAAGCCATACTCAAGGGGCCAAAGAGCCGCATATGGCTCGTGAGCTGCGGTTTGCAGAGCCGCAGTTTGCCAACCACTGCAGGAGCAGTATCAGTGAAGAAATTGCTTTGGCATATGTCTGGGATTTTGCTGCCTGTGGATTCCTATAGTATTTTTATGGTTTCCCGTCTTATGTTTAAGTCCTTTATCCATTCTGAGTTTATTTTTGTGTATGGTGTAAGTTGGTGGTCTAGTTTCATTTTTTTGCATGTATCTGTCCAATTTTCCCAACACCATTTATTGAAGAGGCTGTCTTGACTCCATTGTATGTTCATGCCTCCTTGTTGAATTTTAATTGGGCATAGTGGTTTGGGTCGATTTCTGGGTTCTCTATTCAATTCCATTGATTTATTTGTCTGTTGTTGTGCCAGTACCAGGCAGTTTTGAGAACAGTGGCTTTGTAATACAGCTTGATATCTGGTATTGAGATGCCACCTACTTTGTTCTTCTTTCTCAGGATAGCTGCAGCTATTTGGGGTCTTTTTTTATTCCAGATGAATTTTTGGAAAGTTTGTTCTAGGTCTGTGAAATATGCCATTGGTATTTTAATGGGGAGTGCATTGAATCTATAGATTGCTTTGGGTAGTATGAACATCTTGATGATGTTGATTCTACCAATCCATGAACACGGTATTTTCTTCCATCTGTTTATGTCTTCCTCTTTCTCCTTTTTCAGTGTCCTGTAGTTTTCTGTGTATAGGTCTTTTACCTCCTTTGTCAAGTTTATTCCTAGGAATCTTTTTTTTTTATTAGTTAAGGTATTACAAATGTGTCCTCACCCCCCCCCCATAAACCCCCATTATCCCCCCACCCCCCGTACACTCATGCTCCCATCCCCCTGTTGTCCATGTCCATTGGTTTGGCTTATATACATGTATTCAAGTCCTTCGGTTGATCTCTTCCCCTTACCCCCGCCATCCCCTACTTTCCTTCTGGGGATTGATAGCCTGATTGCTGTTTCTCAGTCTTTGGGTCTGTCCCTTTTCATCAGTCTATGTTGTTCTCTATAATCTACAAATGAGTGAGATCATGTGGAATTTATCTTTCTCTGACTGGCTTATTTCACTTAGCATAATGCTCTCCAGTTCCATCTATGCTGTTGCAAAAGGCAAGAGTTCCTTTTTTTTTTTCCGCAGCATAGTATTCCATTGTGTATATGTACCACAGTTTTCTAATCCACTCATCTGCTGATGGGCACTTAGGCTGTTTCCAAATCTTAGCTATGGTGAATTGTGCTGCTATGAACTTAGGGGTGCATATATCCTTTCTGATGGGCGTTTCTGGTTTCTTGGGATATATTCCTAGAAGTGGGATCACTGGGTCAAATGGGAGTTCCATTTTTAGTTTTTTGAGGTAGCTCAATACTGTTCTCCACAGTGGCTGCACCAGTCTGCATTCCCACCAGCAGTGCAGAAGGGTTCCTTTTTCTCCACATCCTCTCCAACACTTGTTGTTTGTTGATTTGTTGATGACAGTCATTCTGACAGGTGTGAGATGATAATGCATTGTCATTTTGATTTGCATCTCTCGTATAATTAGTGACTTTGAGCATGTTTTCATATGTCTTTCGGCCTTCTGTATGTTCTCTTTCGAAAAGTGTCTATCTAGGTCCGTTGCCCATTTTTTTTTTATTGGATTGTTTACCTTCCTTTTGTTAAGTTTCATGAGATCCCTGTAAATGTTGGAAATTAAACCCTTATCGGTGGTATCATTGGCAAATATGTTCTCCCATGTAGTGGGTCTTCTTGTTGTTTTGTTGATGGTTTCCTTTGCTGTGCAAAAGTTTTTTATTCTGATGTAGTCCCATTTGTTTATTTTCTCTTTAGTTTCCATTGCCCTAGGAGCATTATCAGAGAAGATATTCCTTCGGCATATGTTTGCAATTTCACTGCCTGTGGATTCCTCTAGTATTTTTATGGTTTCCCATCTTACGTTTAAGTCTTTTATCCATTTTGAGTTTATTTTTGTGTATGGTGTGATTTGGTGGTCTAGTTTCATCTTTTTGCATGTATCTGTCCAATTTTCCCAACACCATTTATTGAAGTGATTGTCTTGACTCCATTGTATGCTCTTGCCTCCTTTGTCGAATATTAATTGGGCATAGTGGTTTGGGTCAATTTCTGGGTTCTCTATTCTATTCCATTGATCTATATGTCTGTTCTTGTGTCAGTACCAAGCTGTTTTAAGAACAGTGGCTTTTATTTGTTATAGTTTGTCTCTGCCAGGTCACAAGCCCAACTCCTTCTGTGCCCAGGGCAGCAAGGAGCCTGACTGGAAGGTGACCTCTGATCAGACACACCTGCTACAGATCACCATCAAAAAGACAACGGACCTGGCCAATCAACCTGCTCCAAAGGATTCAGAGAACACCCTGCTGAATTCTTCCTTACACTTTGTTTCTTATCTTCTCTTAAAGGCAAAATGCTCTGGTATTTATGAATAATCATTGTTTTTATCTTTCTAGTAATTCTCATTTTGTCTTTTTTTGAATGCCGTAGGAACCTGAGGCTAGTCCCAGGAGGAGAACTCTTCTTGCTGGAATAGAAAAGCACCATAAAATTACTACTTCCTACATAAAAAAGAAACAAGATGAATAAAACAGGAGTTATCTGAAACCTGGGCTGCATGGAAATAGCTCCTTCCATTGACAGGACAACTGTTAATGCTACTCATGGCCATAATCCTAGGGCCATGTCTTCTAATTCTGTTAACTCGCTTTATCTCATCCCATTTAGATGCCTTTAAACTTCAAATGGTCCTACAAGCCAGAAGAATTCCCTACAAACCTCTCCAAGAGAAAGAAACGGGATGTTAACCCCTTGGACGTCGCCCTTTTTCAGCAGGACGTAGTAAAAGATCGGTCAACGCCCCTGTTCACCTTAACATCCCGTGGTTGTACCACAAGGCTGGAAAGCTTGTGGGACAAGGGGGGGGGGGAATGTGAAGGAAAACCCCTATTCTGTAAAACTACTGTTTGGAATTCTCTGCTATTCTTTGGATGGCCTCTTACTCTGAAAAAGTAACTTTGCTTTCTAGCCTGCTTGAATAGTGGAGGAGATAAACTTAGCTATCTGACCTTGTAGACCAGAGACTAGATACACCCAATGCCATGCCAGGTGCATTTTTTAATTGGCTAGAACTGTATAGTTTTCAAGGCCGCCGCCAGCAAGCACACAAAGGGCTGGCTCTTCTATAAAAAGGGAAGTTCTGCTTGTAGCTTTGCTTAGATTTGGATTCATTTCCCTAGGCCCGCCACGGTGAATAAAAGTGTAACTCCAAACTCTCAAAAAAGAAAAAAGAAAAAAAAAAAGAACAGTGGCTTTGTAATACAGTTTGATATTTGGTATTGAGATCCCACCTACTTTGTTCTTCTTTCTCAGGATTGCTGCAGCTATTCGGGGTCTTTTTTTTATTCCAGATGAATTTTTGGAACGTTTGTTCTAGATTTGTGAAATATGCCGTTGGTAATTTAATGGGGATTGCAGTGAATCTATAGATTGCTTTGGGTAGTATGGACATTTTGATGATGTTGATTCTACCAATCCATGAACACGGTATGATCTTCCATCTGTTTATGTCTTCCTCTATCTCTTTTTTCAGTGTCCTGTAGTTTTTTGCGTATAAGTCTTTTACCTCCTTGGTTAAGTTTATTCCTAGGTATTTTAATTTTTTTGGTGCAGTGGTAAATGGGATTGCTTTTTTAGTTTCACTTTCTGTAAGTTCACTATTGGTGTAAAGAAATGCCATGGATTTCTTAGCATTAATTTTGTATCCTGCTACATTGCCCAATTCATTTATTAAGTCTAATAATTTTTTGATGGAGTCTTTAGGGTTCTCTATTTACAGTATCATGTCATCTGCAAATAAGGACAGTTTTACTTCTTCTTTTCCAATCTGGATGCCTTTTGTTTCTTCTTCTTATCTGATCGCAATGGCTAGTGCTTCCAGTACTATGTTGAACAGGAGTGGTGAGAGGGGGCATCCCTGTCTTGTTCCTGTTTTTAGGGGGAATGGTTTTAGTTTTTGCCCACTGATTATGATGTTGGCTGTGGGTTTGTCATATATGGCTTTTATTATGTTGAGGTATGATCCCGCAATTCCTATCTTGCTGAGAGTTTTTATCAAGAAAGGGTATTGGATTTTGTCAAATGCTTTTCCCGCATCAATTGATATGACTATGTGGTTTTTTTCTTTCAATTTGTTTATGTGATGTATCACGTTTATTGATTTGCGGATATTGTACCATCCTTGCATCCCTGGGATAAATCCTACTTGGTCATGGTGTATGATCTTTCTGATGTACTGCTGGATCCGCTTTGCTAGGATTTTGTTGAAGATTTTGGCATCTATGTTCATGAGGGATATTGGCCTGTAATTCTCTTTCATTGTATTGTCTTTCCCTGGTTTTGGTATTAGGGTGATGCTGGCTTCATAGAATGAGCTTGGAAGTGTTCCTTCCTCTTGGATCTTTTGAAATAGTCTGAGGAGGATAGGTTTTCGGTCTTCCTTGAATGTTTAGTAAAACTCCCCTGTGAAGCCGTCTGGCCCCAGGCTTTTGTTTGCTGGAAGCGTTTTGATTACTGCTTCGATTTCCTCCATAGTTATTGGTCTATTGAGATATTTAGATTCTTCCTGGTTAAGTTTTGGAAGGTTGTATTTATCTAGGAATATGTCCATTTCCTCCAGGTTGTCTAGTGTGTTGGAGTAGAGTTGTTCATAGTATTTTCTAACAATCCTTTGTATTTCTATGGGGTCTGTTGTTATTTCTCCTATTTCATTTCTGATTTTGTTTATTTGGGTCCTCTCTCTTTGTTTCTTGGTGAGCCTGGCTAGAGCTTCATCAATCTTGTTTATCCTTTCAAAGAACCAACTCTTGGTTTTGTTGATCTTTTGTATTGTTTTTTTGGTCTCTATGTCGTTTATCTCCGCTCTGATCTTTGTTATTTCCTTTCTTCTGCTTACAGTGGGCTTTTTTTGTTGCTCTCTTTCTAACTCTTCGAGTTGTAGAGTTAGGTCATTTATTCTCATTGTTTCTTGTTTCTTGCAGTAGGCTTGTAGAGCTATGAACTTCCCTCTCAAGACTGCTTTCGCTGTGTCCCATAGGTTTTGGATTGTTGTGTTTTCATTGTTGTTTGTTGCCATGATGTTTTTTTATTTCTTCTTTGATCTCTCTGGTAACCCAGTCATTGTTTAATAGCATGCTATTTAGTCTCCATGTGTTTGATTCTTTTGGATTGTTTTTGTTGTAGTTGATTTCCAGTTTTATGCCTTTGTGGTCTGAGAAGATGCTTGATATGATTTCAATTTTCTTGAATTTGAAGAGACTTTGTCTGTGACCCAATATATGGTCTATCTTTGAAGATGACAAATGTGCACTTGAGGAGAATGTATATTCTGTGGCTTTGGGGTGAAATGTTCTGAAGATGTCAATTAATTCTATCTGATCTAGTGAGTCATTTAGGATTGATGTTTCTTTGCTGAGTTTTTGTTTAGAGGATTTGTCCAGTGTTGATAATGGGGTGTTAAGGTCCCCTACTATGATTGTATTGCTGTCAATCTCTCCCTTGATATCCTCCAGAAGATTTCTTATGTATTTGGGTGCTCCTATATTGGGTGCATATATATTTACCAGAGTTATTTCTTCTTGTTGGACTGCTCCCTTTAGTATTATGAAGTGGCCTTCTTTATCTCTTTTTATGTCCTTCACTTTGAGATCTAATTTGTCAGATGTAAGTATTGCTATCCTGGCTTTTTTTTTCACTTCCATTGGCCTGAAAAACCTTTTTCCATCCCTTCACCATCAGTCTGTGTGCATCTTTTTTTCTGAGGTGGGTTTCCTTTAGACAGCAGATATATGGGTCATGTTTTCTTATCCACTCATTTACCCTATGCCTTTTGACTGGGGCATTTAATCCATTTACATTTAAAGTTATTATTGATAGAAACTTGTTAGCCTCCATTTTTGTTCTTTACCGCTGCGTTCTTTCTTTGTTTCCGATTTTTTCTTTTTACAGCAGACCCTTTAGCATTTCTTGCATTGCTGGTTTGGTTGTAATAAACTCCCATAGTCTGTTTTTGTCTATGAAGCTCCTGATTATTTTTTCCCCTTATAAAGCTCAATCTTTTTTTTAATATATTTTTTATTGATTAAGATATTACATATGTGTCCTTGTCCCCACGTTACCCTCTACCGCCCCCCCCCACGCTCATGCCCTCACCCCCCCGCCCCCGTTGTCCGTGTCCATTGTTTAGGCCTATATGCTTGCATATAAGTCCTTTGGTTGATCTTTCCCCCTTACCCCTACCCTCCCCTACCTTCCCTCCAAGGCCCGACAGTCCAATCAATGCCTCTCCGTCTCTGGATCAGTCCTTGTTCATCAGTTTATGTTGTTCATTATATTCCACAAATGAGTGAGATCCTGTGGTATTTATCCGCTCTCCAGTTCCATCCATGCTGTGGCAAATGGTAAGAGTTCCTTTTTCTTCTTCCTCTTCTTAAAGAATACCTTTCAGCATTTCATATAATGCTGGTTTGGTGGTGATGAACTCCTTTAGCTTTTTCTTATCCGTGAAGCTCTTTATCTGACCTTCTATTCTGAATGATAGCTTTGCTGGATAAAGTAATCTTGGTTGCAGGTTCTTGCTATTCATCACTTTGAATATTTCTTGCCACTCTCTTCTGGCCTGCATGGTTTCTGTTGAGAAATCAGCTGACAGTCGTATGGGTACTCCCTTGTAGGTAACTGACTGTCTTTCTCTTGCTGCTTTTAAGATTCTCTCTTTGTCTTTTGCTCTTGGCGTTTTAATTATGATGTGTCTTGGTGTGGTCCTCTTTGGATTCCTTTTGTTTGGGGTTCTCTGCGCTTCCTGGACTTGTAAGTCCATTTCTTTCACCAGGTAGGGGAAGTTTTCTGTCATTATTTCTTCAAATAGGTTTTCAATATCTTGCCCTCTCTCTCCTTCTGGTACCCCTATAATTCTGATGTTGGTACGCTTGAAGTTGTCCCAGAGGCTCCTTACACTATCTTCATATTTTTGGAATCTCTTTTCTTTTTTCTTTTTCGGTTGGGTATTTTTTGTTTCTTTGTATTTCAAATCTTTGACTTGATTCTTGGGATCCTCTTGTCTGCTGTTGGATCTCTGTAAATTATTCTTTATTTCAGTCAGTGTATGCTTAATTTCTAGTTGGTCCTTTTTCATGTCGTCCATGGTCTCACTATACTTATTGAGGGATTCATTAAATTTATGGGCGGTTTCCATAAAATTCTTGAAAAACCTTATAAACGTGGCCTTGAACTCTATATCCAGTCGTTTGCTTTCCTCCATTTCTGCCATTTGTGACCTGTTTCTTTGTCTCCACATTTTGGCTGCTTCCCTGTGTTGATAGAGTGGCCCTGCACGCCAGGTGTCCTGTAGGGCCCAGTGGCTCAGCCTCCCCAGTTACCTGAGGTGGACACTCTTGGTGCACTCTTGGTGCCTTGGTTGTTGTAGGATCACTTGGAGGAATTGACCTCCAGGCCAATTGGCTGTGAGAATCAGCTGTGTCTGAAGTGGGAGAACTTCTGTGCTGAAGACACCCCTCTGGGGCAAGACTTGCTTCAGTGGGGCTTTGGTGCTCACTGAGTCTGCTCCCTGAGCGTGTCCCTTATGGATCTGAGGAGTTGCAATCTGGATGGTCCCCCTCTGACCACTGGGTACAGTGGCTCCTGGATCTAAGGAGGTGCTAATTCAGCCTCTGCCTCAGGCCACTCAGCAGGAGCCACGAAGAGGTTCAACTGTGAAGCAATGCAAGCCGCTGCGGGGCCTTGGGCCTTCTCTTGGAAGTTCCGGTCTGCCTGGCTTGGCTGCAGTTAGGTACATTCACATGCAAAAGCCTCTGCTGCAGCCTGGGTGGGGCGGGGTCTCAGGGAATCAAAGGGTGGAGCAAGCAGTCATGGCTGATTCTCCGCCCAGCCCTAAGGAGTCGCGCGTCTCAGTGACCCGATAATTGCTGCAAGCACCTCTGAGGGAAAGCCGCCCTCAAGTTCGCCCGCTGCCCGACAGTCCAGCTTCTCCCCGTATGAGTCCTGGGTCCCCAGAGACTTCCCGGAACCAGAGTTCAGAGCAGTCGGGAGCTTGTGATTCAAAAAGACAGCCACATCCTCAGGTGCCACCCCCTTTCCGCATGTGCGCGAGCCACCGTACCTCTGTACTTCACCTCCGCAGCTCCTCTGGCTCTCAGTGTGCTTTTCTTTCCTTCTAGTTGTAGAATTTACACTCAGCCAGCCTTCCTGTTGTTCTGGTTGATGTCCGCTCTGTCCTTTGCGGTATTTTTCAATTGTTGTGGGAGGCAGCAATTTCCCGGTGTTTATCTATGCCTCCATCTTAGTTTCTCTCCTCGTGAAGCTCCTGATTTGACCCTCAATTTTGATTGATAGCCTCGCTGGGTACAGTATTCTTGGATTCAGACCCTTCCTTTGCATGACTTTGTATATTTCATTCCATTCCCTTCTTGCCTGATGTGTTTCTGTTGAGAAATCGGTCGCTAGTCTGATGGGGGATCCTTTGTAGGTAACTTTCTGTCTCTCTCTGGCTGCTTTTAAGATTCTTGCTTTGTCGTTGGTGTTTGCCAATTTAATTATTATGTGCCTTGGCGTCGGTCTTTTCAGGTTCATTTTGTTTGGGACTCTGTGAGCTTCTTGGATTTGTGTGAGTTTTTTCTTCCCTATATCAGGGAAATTTTCTGTTATTATTTTTTCAAACAGGTTTTCTATTCCTTGCTCAGTTTCCACTCCTTCTGGCACCCCTATTATTCGGATGTTGTTTCGTTTAGTGTTGTCCCAGAGTTCTCTTAGGCTCTCTTCCTGCTTTTTAATTTTTTTTTCTAGAAGCTGTTCTGTTTGGGTATTTTTTCCTACCTTGTCTTCTAGCTCGCTGATGCGGTCCTGTGCTTCTTCTAGTCTACTTTTGAGGCTTTCTATTGAGTTCTTTATAGCAGTGATGTCATTTTTCATTTCTTCTTGGTTTTTCTTCATTTCCTCTTGGTTCCTACACATATTGTTGAATTTGTCTTCCATTCTTTTCATCCACCTTATGGCCATTTCTCTGAATTCTTTCTCTGACAGGTTGCTTGCCTCCATTGCCTCCATTTCGTTTACTTCCTTTTCTGATGATGCCTGTTTTTCTTTCATATGTGGGTTGGTTCTTTGTTTCACCATGATCTCTCTTCTCCAGGTGTTTGGTTATGTAGTTCTGTCTCTGCTGCGTTGATTTAAAGGCACAAAATACAACACAATAAGGCACAACGTACAAGGCACCAAACATAAATGTATTCACAATATTAATAACCCCAAATTAAGGTGACCACCCGAGCGAAGAGAATTAGGGGATAAAGAAGAAAAAAGAGAAAAAGATTAAAGAGAAAAAGAAAAAACAAAAAGGAGTGCCAAAATGAGATTGGGGGAAGGGAGAGAAGAAAAAAAAAAGTAAGAGAGGGAATGAAATAGAGGTGGGGAAGAGGCTATATGTATGGGGAGAAAACTCTAATAGAACCACAACTAATCCCAACGAATTCCAGCAGCAGATCCCTGGAGATTAATGCAAATTACAAACAACCACTAATATCAAGTGAGGCAAGGGAAAACAGAAGCACAAAAATAACCAGAGAAAGAAAAGATAAGCAAAACAGAAAAATGAAAATGAAAAACAAAACCATCTTCCAAACAAGCATAAAAAAACCCAATATACTCAAAATCAAGCAAACACTAGCAAAACGACAGAGAGAGAGAGAGAGAAAAAAAATTGGATAGTGAAGAAAGATAAGTGAGAGGAGTATATGGATTTAGAGCAAGGTATTGGAAATTAGATATATAAGTAGGGTGAAATTTAGACAGTGGGTAAAAAGAAGGAATAGGGAAAATCTAAAGCAGGAATAGGGTAAGAGAAACAGGATAACAAAAGGGGAAAGGTTAGGAAGAGAGTTTTGTCTTAAGGGTAAAGGTGAGATAGAGAGAAATGATGCTAAAGGAATGATGAAAATAGAGTGTAGAACAGTAATCCCAAAATAATATAAAGAAAAAAAATAAAATGACACTTGAAAAAATGGTAAAATGATAGCAATAATACTGGTTAAAAAAATGTAGTAATTAATAAGGTAAAATCAGGTGATGAAAAAAAATAAAAAAAAATAATAAAATAGGTTCTTAATGAAATGGTGAAAAAAGAATTAAAAAAATATAAAAATGTGCAGTAGTGAAGGTGCTTCAGATCTTCTACTCTTCTTTTTGACATGCCTTAGTTCTGCCAGGCATTCAGGAGAGTCTTGAATTTCATGCAATACATTGTCCCTCCGTGTTGTAAACCACAGTCCTGATTTTAAGGCAGGTTGTATTTGTTTACCAGACTGCCTTTATTTGTATTTACAGAAGAGACAGTTCGTGGCTCTGCCTCTGGGTGGCAGTGTGGCTGGATTGACCTCCGAGGCTATAAGTCCTCTCTATCAGTAGGGTTTATTTTCTCTATGGTACTTGAAACTGGTTTGGGAAAGTCCACTGCCCAGAGCTGGTTCTTTAATCGTTACTCCCTGCTCTGTTTCCCAGGCTCCCCAAAAAGAACTTTCCCCTACAGGCTCTGCAAATGACCCCAACTGGGGAATCCCATGCACTGGGCTTAATAATCAAATGCACAGATCTAAGGGGAGCTGTAACAACAAGAGCCTCATACGTTGTGCGAATTCGCAAGCCTCCACCTTCCAGGTCTGCGCACAGTCTCCGCGCCCACTCGCCCCTGGCACCAAGCAGCTGGCAGACTGGCAAAATCCAAGGCTGCTTTTTTGCATCCAGTCCAGCTATGGGCTTATTTTTAGCGTTCCCTTCTTCCAGCAGCCCTGTGGGGCTCCTTCCCCACTCGTGGGTCACGCTGGTCCCAACGGCTGTGGGCTCTGTGGGGTGCAGATTTCGCCCTGCGCGCGTGGTCCTCTCTCCAACCTGAATTGCAAACCGCACCTTTAAGGGAAGTCTAACCTTTCCGTGAGGAGAAGCAGTGCTCATCTGAGTTCACGCAGTCACGCTGCTTGAGATCCCTTGTTTCCAGGTTAGTAGCTGATCTCTGGATGCTGGTAACAGCCACTCAAGATGGCGCGGTCTCCGCTGCTGACGCACCGGGAGAGGTTTCAACGGCAGTCTCCAACCGTCCTTTTTTTTTCTGGGAGTTCTCTGTCTTTCCCAGCTGCAGACTGTCTCACAGCTGAATATCCTCTGCCTATTCGGGCTGTATGTTACCCATTTCAGCTGCTCACCCTTATCTGCTCCGGGACAAGGCACAGGACACGTCCGTTTATACCTCCGCCATTTTTTCAAACTCCTTAATTTTTTTTAAAAAAATATATTTTATTGAGTATTTCCAGAGAGGAAGGGACTGGGATAGAGAGTTAGAAACATCGATGAGAGAGAAACATTGATCAGCTGCCTCCTGCACACCCCTAACTGGGGATGTGACCGCAACCAAGGTACATGCCCTTAACTGGAATTGAACCTGGGACCTTTCAGTCCACAGGCCGACGCTCTATCCACTGAGCCAAACTGGTTAGGGCGGGAATCTTAATTTTTTTGGTGAGATGGTAATTGGGATTGCTTTTTTAGTCTCTCTTTCTGTAAGTTGATAATTGGTATATAGAAATGCCATAGGTTTCTTTGCACTCATTTTGTATCCTGCTACATTGCCGAATTCATTTATTAAGTCTAATAATTTTTTGATGGAGTCTTTAGGGTTTTCTATGTACAGTAAAAATGTCATCTGCGAATAAGGACAGTTTTGCTGCTTCTTTTCCAATTTGGATGCCTTTTATTTCTTCTTCTTGTCTGATCACAATGGCTAGCACTTCCAGTACTATGTTGAACAGGAGTGGTGAAAGTGGGCATCTCTGTCTTGTTCCTGTTGTTAAGGAAAATGGTTTTAGTTTTTGCCCATTGATTATGATATTGGCGGTGGGTTTGTTATATATGGCTTTTATTACGTTGAGGTATGATCCTTCTATTCCCACCTTGGTGAGAGTTTTTTTTTTTTAATCAAGAAAGGGTGTTGGATTTTGTCAAATGCTTTTTCTGCGTCAATTGATATGACTATGTGATTTTTATCTCTCAGTTTGTTTATTTGATGTATCACATTTATTTATTTGCAGATATTGTACCATCCTTGCATTCCCGAGATAAATCCTATTTGGTCATGGTGTATGATCTTTCTGATGTACTGCTGGATCCAATTTGCTAGAATCGATGAGAGAGAAACATCCATCAGCTGCCTCCTGCACACCCACTACTGGAGATGTTCCTGCAACCAAGGTACATGCCCTTGACCGGAATTGAACCTGGGACGCTTCAGTCTGCAGGCTGACGCTCTAGCCACTGAGCCAAACTGGCCAGGGATATTTGAGAGATTTTAACCTGAACAAGGACAGGTCATTCATATGCAACAGGTGCTGTAGACAGCTTGGTTGGGGTTGTAAATTGGGTGGGGTGGGGTCCCAGGGAATCACCAGGCCAGAGCAAACAGAAATGGCTGCCAGTCAGCCCTGCAACTGGGGAGTTCCCAGCATGGGAACAATGACTGCTGCAAGCACCTCCATCTGGAAGAAAGCTGCCCCCGAGTTCCTACCCCGATGACAGACAATCCTGTTTCTCCTTGTATGTGTCTGGGTCCCCCAGAGCCTCACCCAGCACTGGAACTCAGAGGGAGCAGGAGCTTGTAAGTTCAGTTTGTGATGCCAGCCTCTTAAGAGGAGCAGCTGGGTCTCCAGCAGTCTGTGTGTCACTGAACCCCAATCTGCACTGGTTTTCACAGCCCGTAGTTCTTACTGCCCATAGGGACTTCTTTTTTCAGCTCTGGGACCCTGGGCTGGGGGTCTGTTGTGGGGCTGGCCTCCACAGAGGTGATCTCCCTCCCTGATTAAAAAAAGTGACCCACATGGGTACTGGATCAGCCCATGCCTCTGCACCTCCTACCAGTCTCAATGTACTTTCTTCTTTACTTCTCTAGTTGTAGGATTTCCACTGAGCCAGCTTTCCGGTGGTTCTGGATGATGGTTGTTCTGTATTTTCATTGTAATTTTTATGTGGTTGTGGGAGGCAGTGAGTATAGGCAATTGCCTACACCACCATCTTGATTCTTCAGGCACATTTTCTTGAGCATATGTGTAAGAATTTCTGAAAGAGGGAGAACAGTTCTCAAACTTATTGGCTTACTAAAAAATTATTGAGGACCCCAAAGAGCTTTTGTTTATGTGAATTTTGTCTGTTAATAGTAATTGTATTCAAAATTAAAACTGAGAAATTAAAAAATACCTAATCAGGAATTCATTTAAAAATGATAACATATCTATTACATGTTAGCACAAATTATTTGTTTTATGAAAATAACTATATTTTTTCAAACCACAAAACATTTAGTGAGAGAAGTAGTATTGATTTACATTTTTCAAATCTGTTTAATGTCTGTTATAATAGAAGAGGGCTGGATTCTATATGCTTCTCCACTCGCTCTGCTGTGATATGCTGTTCTGGTTGAAATATAGAAAAAAAATCTTTCTCAGACATATATGTAGCTGGAAAAGCTAAGAGTATTTTATTAGGCACTTTAGGTAATTATGGATATTCTTTGACACCAAAACTTTACATGTAGAAGTTTCTTAGAGGTTAGTGTCAATATGAAATCTGAAATCATATCAGTGAACTTTTTTTAAAAAATTTTGTTTTATTGCTTAAAATATTACAAAGAGTAGTACATATGTCTCCTTTTTTCCCCCCTTGACCTTCCCCCGGCACTCCCTATCCCCCAGTGTCTTGTGTCTATTGGTTATGCTTATATGCATGCATACAAGTCCTTCGGTTGATCTCTTACCCGCCCCCTCCTGCCCTCCCACCCTCCCCGGCCTTCCTGCTGTAGTTTGACAGTCTGTTCGAGGCAGCTCTGCCTCTGTATCTATTTTTGTTCATCAGTTTATAATGGTCTTTATTATCCAGAAATGAGTGACATCATGTGGTATTTTTCCTTCATCCTTTGCCCATTTTTTGATTGGATTGTTTATCTTCCTTTTGTTAAGTTGTATGAGTTCCCTATAAATGTTGGAGATTAAACCCTTATTGGTGATAACATTGGCAAATATGTTCTACCACGCAGTGGGCTTTCTTGTTGTTTGGTTGATGGTTTCTTTTTCTGTGTAGAAGCTTTTTATTTTGATGTAGTCCCATTTGTTCATTTTCTCTTTAGTTTCCAATGCCCTAGAAGCTGTATCGGTGAAGAAATTGCTTCGGCATATGTCTGAGATTTTGTTGCCTTTGGATTCTTCTAGAATTTTTATGGTTTCCCGTTGTACATTTAAGTCCTTCATCCATTTTGAGTTTATTTTTGTGTATGGTGTAAGTTGGTGGTCTAGTTTCATTTTCTTGCATGTATCCATCCAATTTTCCCCACACCATTTATTGAAGAGACTATCTTGACTCAATTGTATGTTCTTGCCTCCTTTGTCAAATATTAATTGAGCATATTGGTTCGGGCCAATTTCTGGGCTCTCTATTCTATTCCATTGATCTAAAAGTCTGTTCTTGTGCCAATACCAGGCAGTTTTGAGAACAGTGGCTTTTTAATACAGCTTGATATCTGGTATTGAGATCCCACCTGCTTTGTTCTTTCTCAGGATCACTGCAACTATTCGGGGTCTTTTTTTTTATTCCAGATGAATTTTTGGAGAGTTCGTTCTAGGCCTGTGAAATATGCCGTTGGTATTTTAATGGGAAGTGCGTTGAATTTATAGATTGCTTTGGGTAGTATGGACATTTTAATCATGTTGATTCTACCAATCCAAGAACATGATATGTTCTTCCATGTGTTTATGTCTTCCTCTACCTCTTTTTTCAACGTCCTACAGTTTTCTGAGTAGAGGTCTTATACCTCTTTTGTTAAGTTTATTCCTAGGTATCTTAATTTTTTTGGTGTGATGGTAAATGGGATTGTTTTTTTAGTCTCTCTTTCTGTAAGTTCACTATTGGTGTATAAAAATGCCATAGATTTCTTGGCGTTAATTTTGTATCCTGCTACATTGCCGAATTCATTTATTAAGTCTAATAGTTTTTTGCTGGAGTCTTTAGGGTTTTTTATGTATAATATCATTTCATCTGCAAATAAGGACAGTTTTACTTCTTCTTTTCCAATTTGGATGCCTTTTATTTCTTCTTCTTGTCTAATTTCAATGGCTAATACTTCCAGTACTATATCGAACAGGAGTGGCGAGAGTGGGCACCCCTGTCTTGTTCCTTTTCTTAGGGGAAATGGTGTTAGTTTTTGTTCATTGAGTATGATGTTGGCTGTGGGATTGTCATATATGGCTTTTATTATGTTGAGGTATGATCCTTCTATTCCCACCTTGCTGAGAGTTTTTATCAAAAATGGGTGTTGGATTTTGTCAAATGCTTTTTCTGCATCAACTGATATGATTATGTGGTTTTTTCTTTCAATTTGTTTATGTGATGTATCATGTTTATTGATTTGCAGATATTGTACCATCCTTCCATCCCTGGGATAAATCCTACTTGGTCATGGTGTATGATCTTTCTGATGTACTTTTGGATCCGATTTGCTAAGATTTTGTTGAGGATTTTGGCATCTATGTTCATGAGGGATATTGGCCTGTAATTCTCTTTCATTGTGCTGTCTTTACCTGGTTATGGTATTAGGGTGATGATGGCTTCATAGAATGAGCTTGGAAGTGTTCCTTCCTCTTGGATTTTTTGTAGTAGTCTGAGGAGGATAGGTTTTAGTTCTTCCTTGAATGTTTGGTAAAACTCCCCTGTGAAGCTGTCTGTTCCTGGGCTTTTGTTTGCTATAAGCTTTTTGATGGCTGCTTCAATTTCTTCCATAGTTATTGGACTGTTGGAATTTTTAGATTCTTCCTGATTGAGTTTTGGAATGTTGTATTTTTCTAGGAATGTGTTCATTTCCTCCAGGTTGTCTAATTTGTTGGGGTAGAGTTTTCCATAGTATTGTTTAATAATCATTTGTATTTCTGTGAAGTCTGTTGTTATTTCGCCTCTATCATTTCTGATTTTGTTTATTTGGGTCCTCTCTCTTTGCTTCTTGGTGAGCCTGGCTAGAGCTTCATCAATCTTGTTTATCCTTTCAAAGAACCAGCTCTTGGTTTCATTGATTTTATGTATTTTTTTGGTCTCTATGTCATTTATTTCTGCTCTAATCTTTATTATCTCTTTCCTTCTGCTCACTCTGGGTTTTTCTTGTTGCTCTCTTTCTAATTCTTTGAGTTGTAGAGTTAGATGATTTACTATCATTTTTTCTTGTTTTTTGATATAGGCCTGTAGCGCTATAAACTTCCCTCTCAGGACTGCTTTCATTGTGCCCCATAGGTTTTGGATTGTTGTATTTTCATTGTCATTAGTTTCCAGGATGTTTTTAATTTATTCTTTGATCTCTATGGTAACCCAATCAA
Organism: Myotis daubentonii; assembly: GCF_963259705.1. NCBI lineage: Eukaryota > Metazoa > Chordata > Mammalia > Chiroptera > Vespertilionidae > Myotis > Myotis daubentonii. The sequence continues at coordinate 36,747,134 of NC_081861.1, forward strand.
TATTTAATAACATGCTATTCAGCTTCTAAGTGTTTGAGTATTTTGGGTTGTTTTTATTGTAATTTATTTCTAATATTATGCCATCGTGGTCTGAGACGATGCTTGGTATGATTTCAATCTTCTGGAATTTGGGGAGACTTTGCTTGTGACCCAATATGTGGTCTATTTTTCAATACGTCCCATGAGCCCTTGAGAAGACTGTATATTCCGTGGCTTTGGGGTGAAGTGTTCTGAAGACGTCAATTAAGTCAAGCTGATCTAGTGAGTCATATAGGATTGCTGTTTCTTTGCTGATTGTTTGTCTGGAGAATTTATCCAGTGATGTCAGTGGTGTATTAAAGTCCCCTACTATGATTGTATTGTTGTCGATCTCTCCTTTGATATCTTCCAGGAGTTTTTTTTATGTATTTGGGTGCTCCTGCACTGGGTGCATATATGTTTATCAGGGTTATATCTTTTTGTTGTATCGATACCTTTAGTATTATGAAGTGGCCTTTCTTATCTCTTGTTATGGCCTTCACTTTGAGGTCTATTTTGTCCGATAATGGTATTGCTACCCCAGCTTTTTTTTCATTTCCATTTGCCTGAAAAATATTTTTCTATCCCTTCACTTTCAGTCTGTGTCAGTCCCTTCTTCTGAGGTGGGTCTCTTGTAGACAGCAAATGTATGGGTCATGTTTTTTTATCCATTCAGCCACTCGATGTCTTTTGTTTGGAGCATTTAGTCCATTTACATTTAAAGTTAAAATTGAAAGGTACTTGTTTGTAGCCATTTCTTTTTTTGTGTGGCTGTTTTCCTTCTTAGCTTTTTATTTCTTCTTTATACACCAGTCCCTTTAGCATTTCTTGCATTGCTGGCTTTGTGGTGATAAACTCACTTAGCCTTTTTTTGTCTGTGAAGCTTCTTATTTCCCCTTCAATTGTGAATGATAGCCTTGCTGGATAGAGTATTCTTGGATTCAGTCCTTTGCTTTGCATCACTTTGTAAATTTCCGTCCATTCTTTTCTGGCCTGATGTGTTTCTGTTGAGAAATCATTTGACAATCTAATGGGAGATCCCTTGAATGTAACTTTCTGTCTCTCTCTTGCAGTCTTTAAGATTCTCTCTTTGTCCTGAACATTTGCCACGGTAATTATGATGTGTCTTGGTGTGGGTCCTTTCAGGTTCACCTTGTTTGGGACTCTCTGTGCTTGTGTGATTTTTTTTCTTCCCCACCTCTGGAAAGTTTTCTGATATTATTTCTTCAAATAGGTTTTCTAACCCTTGTTCCTCTTTCTGTTGTTCTGGCACCCCTATTATCCATATGTTGTTTCCTTTCATGTTGTCCCATAGCTCCCTTAGGCTCTCCTGTCTTTTAATTTTTTTCTCCAATTGCTGTTCAGTTTGGGTGTGTTTTGTTTCCGTCTTCTAATTCACTAATTTGGTCCTCTGCTTCTCCTAGTCTACTGTTGAAACTTTCAATGGTGTTTTTTATTGCAGCTATATCACTCTTCATTTCTTCTTTGTTCTTACATAATTTATTGATTTTTTTCCATCGGTTTCTTCTTGCTTCTTGCATAAGTTGTTGATTTTTTCCTCCATCCGGTTTATGCACTCTAGGACCGTTAATCCGAATTCTTTTTCTGTCATGTTGCATGCCTCTGTATCACTTAGCTGCTTTTCTGGCGAGTCCTCCTTCTCTTTCCTTTGGAGGTTTCTTTGTCTACCCATGTTTGATTGTACCGCCATATCTAGATGTTGAGTCATTCAGTGGCTGCTCCTTGGGTGGCAGTGGCTCCTCAGGCTGCAGTTGCTCCTTGGGTGTTTGTGGTAGCAGCTGTTCCTCAGTTGGTAGCAGCTCCTCTGATGGGTGCTGTTCACAGTTGTGGTGGCTCCTCTGCCTGGTGAGGGGAGGCTTCACACACAGCTGCTGTTCCTCAGGCAGAGGGTGTGGTGATCAGGAGGCTGCTGTTCCTTGGATGGGGGCAGGCTTTGCTGGCAGGTGTCCATGATCTCTTTACTGCAGCAGCGTGAGAAGTTAGCCGTGTCCCAGCCGATAATTTCACAAGGCCAGCTCTTCAAAACTCAGGTCCACCAGCCACCTGCCTCATACCCCGAACCCCAAGTGGCTCAGGCTGGGCCACCTTCCTCTCGTCAGGTCCACCCTCTGCTCCCTCAGGTTCAACGCGCCACTCCTTAGACTTCCTGGTGGATGATTCTCCAAGCACTGCTTGTGCAACACAGTGAATTTAGAGTACTCTGGATCACTATGGGATAGCACTTCTTAGAAATTGCAGACACTGAGTAACTGCACAAATTAATAAGTGTAATGCAAATAAGCCTATTTTCCTTGTTCTCCAAAAGCAAAATATTTCCTGTTCAGAATTACTTCTTTTTTACAGCAGCATAGTATTCCATTGTGTATATGTACCACGGTTTTCTAATCCATCCATCTGCTGATGGACACTTAAGATGTTTCCAAATCTTAGCTATAGTAGATTGTGCTACTATGAACTTAGGGATGCATATATCCTTTCTGATTGGTGTTTCTGGTTTCTTGGGATATATTCCTAATAGTGGGATCACTGGGTCAAATGGGAGTTCCATTTTTAACGTTTTGAGGAAACTCCATACTGTCTTCCACAGTAGCTGCACCAGTCTGCATTCCCTTTTCTCCACATCCTCTCCAGCACTTGTCATTTGTGGATTTGTTGATGATAGCCATTCTGATAGGTGTGAGATGGTATCTGATTGTTGTTTTGATTTGCATCTCTTGGATGATTAGTGACTTTGAGCATGTTTTCATATGTCTCTTGGCTTTCTGAATGTCCTCTTTTGAAAGGTGTCTATTTAGGTCCTTTGCCCATTTTTTGATTGGATTGTTTATCTTCCTTTTGTTAAGTTGTATGAGTTCCTTATAAATGTTGGAGATTAAACCCTTATCGGTGATAACATTGGCAAATATGTTCTCCCATGCAGTGGGCTTTCTTGTTGTTTTGTTGATGGTTTCTTTTGCTGTGCAGAAGCTTTTTTTTTTTTTGTCAAGGGTCAGTATTTATAACTAATAAAATTGTCACTGTTCCATCAAAGCCATTATTAAGTACAACTGGCATTTTCTATTAAACTGCATATGGTGGTGATGAACACAATAACTGCTAGTACTATTTGGTAATATTTATTAGGTTCCTAGGGCTGTTGTAACAAATTGCTACAGATTTGATGATTTAAAACCACACTTATTTATTCTGTTACAATTCTGGAGGTCAGAAGTCTGAAATCAGTTTCATGGGCTAAAATGAAGGTATTGAGCCCTAGCTGGTTTGGCTCAGTGCATAAGAGCATTGGCCTGTGGACCAAAGGGCCAGCCTCCCAAGTATGTCTGACTTGACTTGAGAGAGCAAGAAATAAGACTAGCTTGAGTTTTAAAATTAATGACATTGAGTATCCCATACTCAAGGCTATTCGATTCGAGTTGCTATCAAAATATCTCCATCATAATACTGTATTTTTAGGGCCTTTGGAGGTCACTGGTTTGCACAGTTATAATAGATAAGACTTTAAAGTGTGAGTTAGTGTCAGTGGTTGAAAGAGGTTTGAGTTATCTGAATTTGAATCTCACTCTGTCATTTACTAGCTGGGCAGGTCATTTAACCTTTTTAGACCTCAGATTCCTCATCTGTATGAGGGTTCTGGTAATAGTATCTACTTTTGAACATTTTATTGAGTCAGTCATGTTTTAAGCATTGGGGAAAACCAATGAAGAAAACAGTAAAAATTCATGCTTATGTTTCCTATAAGGGTGTAGTGAGGCTTAAAAGATAACGATGTAATGTGTTTGGCACCACCATACCTGGAACGTAAGAAATCCTCAATATTTGTTACTTACTGCTATTATCATGGTTGTTATTACTCTCCTGGAGGATCTTGAACATGCATGTGCCTATTGCAGCGGTTCTCAACCTGTGGGTCGCGACCCCTTTGGGGGTCGAACTACCCTTTCACAGGGGTCGCCTAAGACCATCAGAAAACACATATATAATTACATATTGTTTTGTGATTAATCACTATGCTTTAATTATGTTCAATTTGTAACAATGAAAATACATCCTGCATATCAGATATTTACATTACGATTCATAACAGTAGCAAAATTACAGTTATGAAGTAGCAACGAAAATGATTTTATGGTTGGGCGTCACCACAACATGAGGAGCTGTATTAAAGGGTTGCAGCATTAGGAAGGTTGAGAACCACTGGCCTATTGTTAGGCTTCAGCAATCATTAGTGATAGTCACTCTTGTTTCATATACATTTCTATACATTCTCTCCCATTATTTCAATGCAACTACCAGACATCATATCATCTGTAACTACTTCAGTGTGTAAAGCAGTTGTCCTAATCATCCCTGCACAGCCTTGCTATAACACTCATTATTTCTAGACCATGTCCCCATATAGTAGGGACAGTCTTCCAGATCAGGAACATTGAGTTGGGCTTAGGAAAATCAGCTACTAATAGGATCCCCGCCACCCCAGGAGGTGGTTTCCTACTAGTGAAGATAGAAGAAGTAAAGCTCAGAGCTTTTGATTACCTTCAGGAAAACAGAATTCCTGCAAACATGAATAAATATGAAGCATTTTAATTTCTAAGATGAAAGCCCGTAAAGGTCTTGCCAGTGAAATGGACATGGAGTTTTGTTTTTTTAAAAAAAGAAATTTAATTAGAGGAAGAATTGTTTTGTCTTTCAGTAGATTGTGATGCTTTTATGTTATCTCAACTTCATTTATATGGTTTAAAATAAGTGATAGAAGTTTATCATCTCACTTTTGCCTCTCTTTCCTTCCTCAGTCTCCTTGAAAACTTAAAGAGTAAGTGGCTAATTCATTTAGTGCAGGGGTCCTCAAACTTTTTGTGTAAAGGGCCAGATAGTAAATATTTAGGCTTTGTGAGCTATAAGGTCTCTGTCACAACTCCTCAACTTATCATGCAAAAACAGCTATAGAATCTGTAAATAAATGAACATGCCTAAATTTCAATAAAACTTTATTTATGGATATTGAAATTTGAATTTAATATAATTTTTATGAGTCCTAAAATATCATTATTCCTCTGATTTCTGTTCAACCATTATAAAATATACAAACCACTCATAGCTCATAGATCATACAAAAACAGGAGATGAGCTGGATTTGTCCTGCAGGCTGCAATTTAATGGCCCCTGGACTAGTGTTTCAGAGAGATGGGAGAACTATCACATTACATTTATTTAACAATTCATAAAATATTTTCATACATATTTCATTTTATCTTTAGAACAACTCTATGATGTATATATTCTCATCTTACCATCTTACAGATGTGAAAGCTAAGGCTCAGAGATTTGCCTAAGCACTGGCTCTCAACCATGGCTACACATTGATTGTATTTATCTGGGGGCTTTTAAAGAATATCAGGCTCCACACCTAGAAATCCTGATTTAATTGGTCTGGTACCATGGCTTTCAATTGGGGGGAATTTTGCTCCCCCTCCCCCAGGGTACATTTGGCAATGTCTAGACATATAACTGAGAAGGACGTGAACTGGCATAGAGTAGGTCCAATGATGCTTCTAAACATCCTATAATACACAGGACAGCCTCTCATGACAAAGAATTATCTGACCAAAATGTTAATAGTGCCACCCTGGTTTTGGGGAGGCCCAGATATTGATATATATGAAGCTCCCCATGTGAGTTCCCAGGTAATAGCTTCCTATGTATTCTATATCTATTGTATGAGAACTCAATCATAACTTGGATAATTCATATCAACAGACAATTGTGAATTTTCAAGAATGTATGATTCTAGCTCTTTACTGACAACTTTTTTTGAGCTGCTAATAATATGTTAAATAGATAGGTTTGAGATCCTTCTTCTTTGTTTTGTCTTGTCCACTCTGTGGAGTAGTACTGAGGACACAAAAGGCACATATATAATAAGCCTTTCCGTGGCAACAGAGAGTTTTGTAAGAAACAGAGCTTATGTATTTACTTGAAGAGCTCCTGTTCTGAAACACTTGGGGTTTTCAAAGGAGAAAGTACAAATGTGAAGGCCTGAGAGGTATGAATCAGGCTTATGAGATGAGGTGGGGCCCATGGAATATTAGTGGAGGTTGATTGGGACATGTGAAATGCACTCAGGAGAGATACTGGAAGGTTTTATAATATAAGGATTCAAAACAGCGTAATGCAAAGAGAGAAAGAAAACATTGAGTGTGGGTCAATGTTTCTCACAATGTAGTCCTTGAATCATTTACAAGAATGTCTGGGTTATTTGTTAAAAATACAGAGTTTTCAGGCTCCACCAAGACCTTCTGAATCAAGACCAGTGTCAGGCTCTGAAACCTGCATGTTTAACAGACTCTCCAAGTGTCTCTTATGTATATGCGAAGTTTGACAAGTACTAGTGTAACTTTGGCTCTAAAAGGAGGATGATTAACATGACAGTGTAATATAAAATAACGGCGGCCCTCGCCTTAGGAAAGAATGTCTTCCTGAGAAATGAAGTGTTAATAGAGGTTTTAAAAATTTACATTTATTGTAATTGCACCAGTGGGACTCATTATTACTCAAAAGAAGTCAAAGGTTTGGACTTTCATAGAATAAATTTTCACATTCAACTAATCTTTTAAAAATGTTTTGGGGAGTCTAATCTGTCATAATCAATATTAGCTAGTTTTCTAAAAATGTAGGCATTTAAAATATTCATGTTTATAATTATTTCTGTGATTTTTCAGTGTCTTTGCCTCTCACAAAATGTTTTGTGTCAAGTTTAACTTAGAAAATAGAGCGAATTCGGTTTAATTAATTTTTTATATTTTGTTTTATTGCTTAAAGTATTACAAAGAGTATTACATATGTCTCCTTTGTTTTCCCCTTGACATTCCCCTGGCCTCCCCTACCCCCTAGTGTCTTGTGTCTATTGGTTATGCTTATATGCATGCATACAAGTCCTTCGGTTGATCTCTTCTTACCCCCCGCACCCCCAACCCTCCCTGACCTTCCCGCTGTAGTTTGTCAGTCTGTTCGATGCTGCTCTGCCTCTGTATCTATTTTTGTTCATCAGTTTATAATGGTCTTTATTATCCAGAAATGAGTGAGATCATGTGGTATTTTTCCTTCATTGACTGGCTTATTTCACTTAGTATAATGCTCTCCAGTTCCATCCATGCTGTTGCAAAGGGTAAGAATTACTTCTTTTTTACAGCAGTATAGTATTCCATTGTGTAGATGTACCACAGTTTTCTAATCCATTCATCTGCTGATGGGCACTTAGGCTGTTTCCAAATCTTAGCTATGGTAGATTGTGCTGCTATGAACTTAGGGATGCATATATCCTTTCTGATTGGTGTTTCTGGTTTCTTGAGATATATTCCTAGAAGTGGGATCACTGGGTCAAATAGTAGTTCATTTGTAACTTTTTGAGGAAACTCCATACTGTCTTCCACAGTGGCTGCACCAGTCTGCATTCCCACCAGCAGTGCATGAGTGTTCCCCTTTTCTCCGCATCCTCTCCAGCACTTGTCGTTTGTTGATTTGTTGATGATTGCCATTCTGACAGGTGTGAGATGATACCTCATTGTTGTTTTGATTGGAATCTCTGAGATGATTAGTGATGTTGAACATCTTTTCATGTGTCTCTTGGCCTTCTGTATGTCCTCTTTTTTAAAAAATATATATATTTTATTGATTTTTACAGAGAGGAAGGGAGAGGGATAGAGAGTTAGAAACATCGATGAGAGAGAAACATCGACCAGCTGCCTCCTGCACACCTCCTACTGGGGATGTGCCCGCAACCAAGGTACATGCCCTTGACCGGAATCGAACCCGGGACCCTTCAGTCTGCAGGCCGATGCTCCATCCACTGAGCCAAACCGGTTTGGCATGTATGTCATCTTTTGAAAAGTGTCGATTTAGGTCCTTTGCCCATTTTTTGATTGGATTGTTTATCTTCCTTTTGTTAAGTTGTATGAGTTCCTTATAAATGTTGGAGATTAAACCCTTATCGGTGATAACATTGGCAAATATGTTCTCCCATGCAGTGGGCTTTCTTGTTGTTTTGTTGATGGTTTCTTTTGCTCTGCAGAAGCTTTTTATTTTGATATAGTCCCATTTGTTTATTTTCTCTTTAGTTTCCATTGCCCTATGAGCATTATCAGAGAAGAAATTCCTTCGGCATATGTTTGCACTTTCACTGCCTGTGGATTCCTCTAGTATTTTTCTGGTTTCCCATCTTACGTTTAAGTCTTTTATCCATTTTGAGTTTATTTTTGTGTATGGTGTGATTTGGTGGTCTAGTTTCATCTTTTTGCATGTATCTGTCCAATTTTCCCAACACCATTTATTGAAGAGACTGTCTTGACTCCATTGGATGCTCTTGCCTCCTTTGTCAAATTTTAATTGGCCATAGTTGTTTGGGCCGATTTCTGGGTTCTCTATTCTATTCCATTGATCTATATGTCTGTTCTTGTGCCAATACCAGGCAGTTTTGAGAACAGTGGCTTTGTAATACAGCTTGATATCTGGTATTGAGATCCCACCTACTGTGTTCTTCTTTCTCAGGATCGCTGTAGCTATTTGGGGTCTTTTTTTATTCCAGATGAATTTTTGGAGAGTTTGTTCTAGGTCTGTAAATATGCCATTGGTATTTTAATGAGGAGTGCGTTGAATTTATAGACTGCTTTGGGTAGTATGGACATTTTAATGATGTTGATTCTACCAATCCATGAACATAGTTTGTTCTTCCATATGTTTATGTCTTCCTCTATCTCTTTTTTCAACGTCCTGTAGTTTTCTGAGTAGAGGTCTTTTACATCTTTACTGAAGTTTATTTCTAGGTGTCTTAATTTTTTTGGTGTGATGGTAAATGGGATTGCTTTTTTAGTCTCTCTGTAAGTTCACTATTGGTGTATAGAAATGCCATAGATTTCTTGGCACTCATTTTGTATCCTGCTACATTGCCGAATTCATTTATTTTTATTAAGTCTAATAATTTTTTGATGGAGTCTTTAGGGTTTTTTATGCACAATATCATGTCATCTGCGAATAAGGACAGTTTTACTTCATCTTTTCTAATTTGGATGCCTTTTATTTCTTCTTTTTGTCTAATCGCAATGGCTAGTACTATGTCGAACAGGAGTGGTGAAAGTGGGCATCCCTGTCTTGTTCCTGTTCTTAAACTTCCCTCTCAGGACTGCTTTCATTGTGTCCCATAGGTTTTGGATTGTTGTGTTTTCATTGTCATTCGTTTCCAGGAGGATTTAAATTTCTTCTTTGATCTCATTGGTAACCCAATCAATATTTAATAACATGCTATTCAGCTTCCAAGTGTTTGAGTGTTTTGGATTGTTTTTATTGTAGTTTATTTCTAATATTATGCCATTGTGATCTGAGAAGATGCTTGATATGATTTCAATCTTCTTGAATTTGGGGATACTTTGCTTGTGACCCAATATGTGGTCTATTTTTGAAAATGTCCCATATGCACTTGAGAAGAACGTATATTCTGCGGCTTTGGGATGAAATATTCTGAAGATGTCAATTAAATCCATCTGATCGAGTGGGTCATTTAGGGTTGCTGTTTCTTGGCTGATTATTTGTTTAGAGGATTTATCTAGTGGTGTCAGTGGTGTATTAACGTCCCCTACTATGATTGTATTTTTGTCGATCTCTCCCTTGATATCTTCCAGGAGTTTTTTAATGTATTTTGGTGCTACTGCATTGGGTGCATATATGTTTACCAGGGTTATATCCTCTTGTTGTACTGATCCCTTTAGTATTATGAAGTGGCCTTCCTTTTCTTTTGTTATGGCCTTCACTTTGAGGTCTATTTTGTCCGATATAAGTATTGCTACCCCAGCTTTTTTTTCATTTCCATTTCCCTAAAGATATTTATCCATCCCTTCACTTTCAGTCTATATGAGTCCCTTATTCTGAGGTGGGTCTATTGTAGACAGCAAATATATGGGTCTTGTTTTTTTTATCCATTCAGCCACTGGATGTCTTTTGGTTGGAGCATTTAGTCCATTTAGGTTTAAAGTTATTATTGAAAGGTACTTGTTTGTAGCTATTTTTTTTGAGCCTGTTTTCTTTCTTAGCTCTTTATTTCTTCTTTTTACACTGGTCCCTTTAGCATTTCTTGCATTGCTGGCTTGGTGGTGATAAACTCCCTAAGCCTTTTTTGTCTGTGAAGCTTCTTATTTCCCACTCAATTTTGAATGATAGCCTGGATAGAGTATTCTTGGATTCAGTCCCTTGCTTTGCATCACTTTGTAAATTTCTGTCCATTCTTTTCTGGCCTGATGTGTTTCTGTTGAGAAATCATTTGATAATCTAATGGGAGATCCCTTGAATGTAACTTTCTGTTTCTCTCTTGCAGCCTTTAAGATTCTCTCTTTGTCCTGAACATTTGCCATGGTAATTATGATGTGTCTCTGTGTGGCTCTTTCCGGGTTCATCTTGTTTGGGACTCTCTGTGCTTGTGTGACTTTTTTCTTCCCCACCTCAGGGAAGTTTTCTGATATTATTTCTTCAAATAGGTTTTCTAACCCTTGTTCCTCTAGGTTTAATTAATTTTGACAGCCATGTTAACATGCTTGTTATGATTATATAAATGAGATTTTTGTGGCTTCCATATCTGTTGCATCTCATGTTCAAATAAATATCTCACACTGGAGCAGAAATATGCTGATTAGATGAATGACATTAAGTACAAAATTGTTTTCTGCTGGGTGCATTTGAATTTTACACAAAGAACAGACTTAGAGTCTAATTATCATAGCCTCTGATTGTTTTGTCATTCCCAGTTTTGATAAATAGTTTAATCATTTAATGAATTGATAATTTGCTATTGAATTAACAAAATATCAAATTACAAGCCTTACTTATGAAAATCTGAAGACTAGTTGGATTCTCATCTGTTGCATTATTTAATAGTGTATATATAATTGTTTTTCTATTGTCCTTAATCACTTCCACTTGATTTGATAAGGCCCTTGCAAGCTTTCTGTAAGATTTTCATTTTGACAGGATGATGATAATACATGGCACATTAAGAATTACAGCAACGCCAATAGAGGAGAATAATGGCTTTTTAGTGTGGAAATGTAGAATCCCTATTTAGAAAATCAAATCAGTAGATAGATAAAATGCATTCCCAGCTTGTTTCCAAATTATCTGTTCAATGAGGCCCATGTCAATCTACAATGTTTTCAGTGTAAAAGAATTCAGAAGAGTAGAGAATCTCAGAATTAAAGATTATTAGAGCTGGAAGGAATTTAGGATTTATTAAACTGAAATTTCTAAAAGGACCAGGCAATTAACATAAACAATTGACATGCAACAAACTGAAGGGGAACTCCTTCCTCCTGTTACCTATGGAAATGTGGGATCAGTGTTTCTAAATATTCTGGTTCTTCAAGAGATTCCCAAATCTGTTCTTCCCTGTTCATCATCTTGCTGAGTACCTACCAGGACCTGGGACCCCTCCTCTGAATCACATTTGATTGGACTAGGGACAGATGCCTGTCTTTAAGGGATGCTGCCCAACCATAGGCTTGAAGCTGACTTTTGTGGCCCAGGCTTAAGATGATCAGATACAGATTATTTCTTCAGGAAGTTTGATTCACAATACACTAAACTTACCAGTTGATAGCAGAACAGAAAGAAGTAGACATAGAAACTGGAGCCAAGCCATGTTAATTGCAGAGCACTTGCCTCAAGGTCCCATACTTCTGCAATTGAGGTCCTCAGAGTGACTCAGAATCTAGACCCACCCAACATTCTGGTCCCCATGCTAGGTAAGGTGTTTTTTTTTTTTAATGTTTTTATTGATTTCAGAGAGAGTAAGGGAGAGGGAGAGACAGATAGAAACATCAATGATGAGAAACATTGATTGGCTACCTCCTCCACACTCCCCCCCCCACCTTTACTGGGGATCGAGCTTGCAACCCAGGCTTGTGCCCTGACCAGGAATCAAACTGTGACCTGGTTCATGGTTTATGCTCAACCATTGAGCCACACTAGCCCAAGGGAAATGGACATTATTATATTCAGAAATGTGTACTATACTCAGAAATATGTATGCACAGGGTTGGGTTAGTTGGGGATAATTGTACATATGTTCCTGACCTATCGTAAGAACTAAATGAGAACATGTGAAAGGATCTAGGTTAGTATTTGATACATAGTTGACACTTTGTGTTACCTTCTTAGCTCCCTTCCTTTCTACTCCTCCACAGTCATGTATTTACATCTAGTGTTGGCCTTAATAAAGGGCAGTATGCCAGTATTTGTGACTCAAGACAAGGATGGATAAAGAGTTTTTTTTTCTAAAAAAAGAGAGTTTTTTTCTGCTATATTCGCTGGCTGTTACCTAAAGTGCACCTTTCTATAACCCATATTTTTCCAGAGTCAGGTCTTCTGTGGAATTGGTTAAAGATCTTGGACTCTGACTTTGGCTTCCTGTTTCTGTCAGGATTTGGTATAAGAAACAGAAATCAGGAGAACCAAGATGGCGGCATAGGTTAACGCCGGAGTTTGCTGCTTTGAACAACTACTTCAAAAGTGAAACCAAAAAACAGAAGGGACATCACCCAGAACCACAGGAACGCTGGCTGAGTGGAAGTCCTACAACTAGGAAGAAAGAGAAACGCACACGGACACTCAGAGGAGGCGCAGTGCTGAAGTCAAATTCTGAGGTGCGGAGTGCGCAGAGCGGGCTGGCGGCGGAGGGCGCGGTTGTTGTTTTCAATCCGGAGGGAGTGGCAGACTCTGAGCACCAGATCCGGGCGAGTCTTTAGGGACCCAGACTCAAACGGGAGAAGCGGGACTGTCTGGCTTCGGTCAGAGCGAGTGCAGCTTTCTCTCCCAGCTTTGCAGCGGGTGCTGGGACTCAGAGAGGCAGAGCCCCTGGGGACAGGACTGAGAGCCGCCATAACTGCTCTCTCCAGCCCACCCTGTTGATCCTGTGCGACCCGCCCCGCCCAAGCCCTGCACAGAGGCATTTGCCGGATAGCCTCAGGCAAAGGCTAGATTAGCACCTCCCTAGAGGACAGAAGTTCTCTCACTGCTGACACAGCTGATTCTCATAGCCACTTGGCCTGGAGGTCAAACCCTCCCTGGAATTAGCTACAACAATCAAGATTTAACTATAAGACTGCGAACAAAGACCACTAGGGGGTGCACCAAGGAAGCATAACAAAATGTGGAGACAAAGAAACAGGACAAAATTGTCAAAGGAAGATATAGAGTTCAGAACCACACTTTTAAGGTCTCTCAAGAACTGTTTAGAAGCTGCCGATAAACTTAATGAGATCTACACGAAAACTAATAAGACCCTCGATCTTATATTGGGGAACCAACTAGAAATTAAGCATACACGGACTGAAATAACGAATATTATACAGACGCCCGACAGCAGACCAGAGGAGCGCAAGAATCAAGTCAATGATTTGAAATGTGAGGAAGCAAAAAACATCCAACCGGAAAAGCAAAATGAAAAAAGAATCCAAAAATGCGAGGATAGTGTAAGGAGCCTCTGGGACAGCTTCAAGCGTACCAACATCAGAATTATAGGGGTGCCAGAAGATGAGAGAGAGCAAGATATTGAAAACCTATTTGAAGAAATAATGACAGAAAACTTCCCCCACCTGGTGAAAGAAATGGACTTACAGGTCCAAGAAGCGCGGAGAACCCCAAACAAAAGGAATCCAAAGAGGACCACACCAAGACACATCATAATTAAAATGCCAAGAGCAAAAGACAAAGAGAGAATCTTAAAAGCAGCAAGAGAAAGAAACTCAGTTACCTACAAGGGAATACCCATACGACTGTCAGCTGATTTCTCAACAGAAACTTTGCAGGCCAGAAGGGAGTGGCAAGAAATATTCAAAGTGATGAATACCAAGAACCTACAACCAAGATTACTTTATCCAGCAAAGCTATCATTCAGAATTGAAGGTCAGATAAAGAGCTTCACAGATAAGGAAAAGCTAAAGGAGTTCATCACCACCAAACCAGGATTATATGAAATGCTGAAAGGTATCCTTTAAGAAGAGGAAGAGGAAGAAAAAGGTAAAGATACAAATTATGAACAACAAATATGCATCTATCAACAAGTGAATCTAAGAATCAAGTGAATAAATAATCTGATGAACAGAATGAACTGTTGATTATAATAGAATCAGGGACATAGAAAGGGAATGGACTGACTATTCTTGGGGGGGAAAGGGGTGTGGGAGATGTGGGAAGAGACTGGACAAAAATCGTGCACCTATGGATGAGGACAGTGGGTGGGGAGTGAGGGCGGAGGGTGGGGCGGGAACTGAGAGGAGGGGAGTTATGGGGGGGGGGGGAAAGAGTAACAAATGTAATAATCTGAACAATAAAGATTTAATTTAAAAAAAAAGAAACAGAAATCAGTCTAAGCATTTTTGGTAGAAAGGGATTTAATATGGAATTTAGATAGTTTAAAAATCTTTGAAAGGATTGGAAGAGTGGCCTCTAGGCTGGGCCTAAAGAACTTGCTCCCAGATTCTTATAGAACTCATCCACTAGTTGGCTACTACCTCTGAGACAGCCACTAGAATGCTTGATTTCAAGAACATAGCACCATTGTTGTGTCCCAGGGAACAGAAGCTGGAGTCAGGAAATACTGTTGACACTGATGTATTGTCTCTTAACACCCAGAAGCTGCAGAATAGATGTTGTTACACTGTTGCAGAACATTCTCATGTGATTGCAAGGGTAAAGGAGCCCAAAATGGCAGGGAAGGTGGCCTTGGCTTCATTTCTGCCTTCAAATCTCACGTAAGTTCACATATTTGGTAGAAGCTATTTTAAACCCAGAGAAAGATAGTTACCTACAAGGGAGCTCCCATGAAATTGTCAGCTGATTTCTTTTTAAAAATTTATGTTTTTTTTTGAGAGAGAAGAGAGAGGTTTAGAGGGAGAGAGAGAGAGAGATTGTTTCTTGATCAGGGATTGAACCTGAAACCTGAGTATGTGCTCTGACTAGCAATTGAACCCACTACCTTCTGGCCAGGGCATTCAGCTGATTTCTCAATAGAAATATTTCAGGTCAAAAGGGATTGGCATGACATATTCAAAGTGATGAAGAGCAAGGACCTACAGCCAAGACTACTTTACTCAGCAAGGCTATCATTTAAAACTAGATGCCTATAAAAAAATAAAAAAATAATAATAAAACTAGAGGCCCAGTGCACAAATTCGTGCATGGGTGGAGGCTAGCTGTCTGCCCCTGATCGGGGTAGGGGGGCTGATTGGGGTGAGGCTGGCTGGGGGGAGGGGCTGCAGGCAGTTGGCTGGCCAGCCCTGCCCCCGATTGGAGGTGAGGGGAGGAAATTGGGGGCAGGGCTGGCTGGAGGGAGTTATTAGTGTCAAAGATCTTTGCAGTGTGTATACACATTTGCTGTTGGCTTTTAGATGAGTTGAAGCTTCAAAGGTGCTTTAGTGTCAGGGACACTTACAGCTTCTGTTTCTAAGCCTCTCCCTAGACAGGTAATGTGGTTTAGTTTTTTGCTGACAAGCCCTCTAAAGAGAGGCCATGGTGTGATGTGGCTTCCCTCTTTGGTAGTAAGCAGTAGAGAGAGAACACAGGAAGATGGTGGTTGTTCTGGGCATCTCTCCTGGACACCTGACTGCAATAGAGGGGGGGGAGCAATTGGGGGCGGGGAAGATGGTGGTTGTGCTGGGCACCTCTCCTGGACACCTGACTGATGGTCCAGATGGTGAGCAGTTTTCTTCCTGATCACTCGTCATTCAGGTTCCTGGTCAATGAAGGCTGGAGAGTGTTTACTTACTTAGAATCACTGAAGGTCACACTTCAGTAACTGGGGTTGGGGGAGCCAATTGGGGGTGCAGTCGGCAGGGGAGAGGGGCAACGGGTGGTTGGCTGGCCAACCCTGCCCCTGGTTGGCCACCGCAGTGTCAGTGTGCATTATAGCCACTGGTCATTCTGGTTGTTCTGGTCATTCCACTAGTTGGCCGCTTAATATATATATATGTATATATATATATATCCTATCTAATAAAAGAGAAACATGGTAATTAGCGTACAACCGCTACCCTTCCCATTGGCTAATCAGGGCAATATGCAAATTAACTGCCAGCCAAGATGGCGGCCGGCAGCCAGGCAGCTTGAAACTAACATGAGGCTTGCTTGCTTCAGTGACGGAGGAAACCAACGTTCCCTGCCTGCCTTGCCGGCCTCTGAGCTTGCAGTTTAAGAAACATTGTAACAAATATAGAAGCTAAACAAAACCCCAGAAACCTGCTTTCAGTGAGCCCGGGATCTCAGAGCTGGAGTTATACATTGTTTCGATTATAGAACCTAAACAAACCAGATACCTGCTTTCAGCAGCAGCAGAGGCCTCAGAGCTGGAGCCTCAGAGCTAAAGCTGTCCCAGAATAAAAAAAGAAAAAAGAAAAAAAGGAGCAGTTGGGAGCTTCAGTCCCAGCCTGAAAACAGCCCTCAGCCCCTCACCCAGACTGGTCAGGCACCCCAGTGGGGACCCCCACCCTGAAGGGTGTGTGACCAGCTGCAAACAGCCATCATCCCCTCACCTAGGCTGGCCAGGCACCCCAATGGGGACCCCCACCCTGATCCAGGACACCCTCCAGGGCAAACCAGCCAGCCCCACCCATGCACCAGGCCTCTATCCTATATAGTAAAAGGGTAATATGCCTCCCACCACCGGGGTCAGCGTAGCCGCGAGGCCTCCCAGCACTGGGATCAGTGGAGCTGAGAGGCCTCCTGGTGCCGGGATCAGCGTGACAGGGGGCAGTGCCCAAACCTCCTGATCGCCCTGCAGCTCTGTGTGTGACAGGGGGCGGGGCCACAACCTCCCTATCCGTCCGGCTCTGTTCGTGACAGGGGAAGGCGCCCCAACCCCCTGATCGCCCTGCGGCTCTGTGTGATAGGGTGTGGCGCCTCAACCCCCGATCGGCCCTGCTCTGTGTGTGACAGGATGCGGTGTCCCCCCCCACCCCCCCACGGGCCCTGCTCTGTGTGATGGGGTAGAGCCATAACCTCCCCATCGGCCCTGCCCGGAGTGTGAGAGTGGCAGCGCCCCAACCACCTGATCGGCCCTGCTCTGTGGGTGATAGAGGGCGGCACCCCAACCCTCCCCCCCCGCCATGGGCCCTGCTCTGTGTGTGATGGGGTAGAGCCATAACCTCCCCATCTGCCCTGCCCTGAGTGTGACAGTGGTGGTGCCCAACCCCCTGATCAGCCCTGCTCTGTGGGTGATAGAGGGTGGTGTCCCAACCCCCTGATCCACCCTGCCCTGAGTGTGACAGGGGGCGGTGCCCCAACTCCCCTATCGGCCCTACTCTGTGAGTGATAGGGGGGAGCTCCTAAACCCCCTGATCGGCCCTGCTCTGTGCATGACAGGGGGCAGCTCCCCAACCCCCTGATGGGCCCTGCTCTGTGCGTGACAGGAGGCAGCGCCCCAACCCCCTGATTGGCCCTGCTCTGTGCATGACAGGAGGCAGCGCCCCAACCCCCTGATTGGCCCTGCTCTGTGCGTGACAGGGGGTGGCGCCGCAACCTCCCCATCGACCCTGCCTTGAGTGTGACAGGGGGTGGTGCCCCAACCCCCCAATCGGCCCTACCCTGAGCATGACTGAGGGTGGCATCGCAACCTCCCAATCCGCCCTGCTCTGTGCATGACAGGGGGTGGCGCCTCAACTCCCCAATTGGCCCTGCTCTGAGCCCGACCAGGGGCTGCACCTAGGGATTGGGCCTGCCCTGTGCCACCGGGAGCAGGCCTAAGCCAGCAGGTCGTTATCTCCTGAGGGGTCCCAGACTGCGAGAGGGCACAGGCCGGCCTGAGGGACCCCCCCTTCCCCCCGAGTGCACAAATTTTTGTGCACCAGGCCTCTAGTATATATATAATCATATATATATAAATAAAGAGCTTTCTAGACAAGAAAAAGCTAAAGTTATTACCACCAAGCCAGTATAACAAGCAATGTTAAAAGTTCTTCTACAAGAAGAAGAACAGAGTTAGAATAAGTAAAATGGCAATAAATACATACCTATCTATAATCACTTTAAGTGTAAATAAATTAAGTTCTCCAATCAAAAGACCTAGGATAAGCAAAATATCAGACATATCTCATAGCAATATGTTTACCGATACATCTCCTAGGACAATAGAAACTAAGACCATCAAATAAGATTAAATCAAAATAGAAAGCTTCTGCACAACAAAGGAAACCATCAACAAAACAACAAGAAAGCCCACTGCATGGGAGAACATATTTGCCAATATTATCTCAGATAAGGAAGGGTTTAATCTCCAACATTTTCAGGGAACTCATACAACTTAACACAAGGGAGATAAATAATCCAATCAAAAAATGGGCAAAGGACCCAAATAGATACTTCTTGAAAGTGGACACACAGAAGGCCAAGAGACATATGAAAACATGCTAATCATCCAAGAGATGCAAATCAAAACGACAATGAGGTACCATCTCACACCTGTCAGAATGGCTATCATCAACAAATCAACAAAGGACAAGTGCTGGCAAGGATGTGGAGAAAAAAGAACCCTCATGCACTGTTAGTGAGAATGCAGACTGGTGCAGCCACTGTGGAAAACATTATGGAGTTTCCTCAAAAAATTAAAAATGGGACTCCCATGTGACCCAGTAATCCTGATAGGGGGAACCTATAACCTGATAGATAGAGCACCTGACTTAAGCTGAAAAGTAATCATATTATTTTAAATCTTACAAAAAAAAATCTTAGAACACATATACTTATGTGAATAGGGGGTTAAGTTTCTAATATGTGAATAGGGGGTTAAGTTTTTCTTAAAGTTTCCTTTTCAAGGCCTGTGCAACGTGACTGGGGAGGTGACTCAGCTGTGAATCCAGCAAGCAGAACAGATAAGCATGGTCAGGCCGACCCACCAGGAGTCAAAATGTCATCTCATCAACATCATCTCATCACCTGATGACTAATTACAATAGCTGATGTCTGTGGACCCCCAGGCCTGCACTTAGTTGCATTCCTCACCCCAACCCCTTCCTCTTCATAATCTTGTCCCCTGTATCTTGCTGGGAGGCAAGGTTTGATGCTTGCCCCCTGTCTTCTTGGTTGGGGTGTCTCAATAAACGCCTAATATGATTCAACCCTGCCTTTGTTATTGGACACAGTGACAGGAAGCCTGAGCTCAATTGGGGGTTTCCTGGTAACAATCCCACTTCTAGGAAAATATCCGAAGAACTCAGAAACAGCAATCAGAAAGAATATATGCACCCCCTATGTTCATAGTAGCACAATTTACAATAGCTAAGATTTGGAATCAGCCTAAGTGCCCATCAGCAGATGAGTGGATTAAAAAAAAACCAAAACTGTGGTATGCCTACACAATGGAATACTACACTGCTATAAAAAAGAAAGAACTCTTACCATTTGCAACAGCATGGATGGACCTGGAGAGCATTATGCTAAGTGATATAAGCCAGTCGGAGAAGGATAAGTATCACATGATCTCACTCATTTGTGCAATATAATGAACAATGTAAACTGATGAACAAAAATAGATCCAGAGACATAGAAACATCAAAAAGACCATCAAACCTCAGAGGAAAGGCGGGGGGGGGGGGTTAAGAGATCAACCAAAGATCTTGTATGCATGCATATAAGCATAACCAGTGGACACGGACAGTAGTGGGATGAGGGCATGTGCTGAGGTGTGTTAGTGGCTGGGGAGAGGTCAATGGGGAAAAAAGGAGACATATGTAATACTTTCAACAATAAAGAACTTAAAAAAAGACATAGGATAGATAAACAGATAATAAAACAAGACCCATACATATGCTGTCTACAGGAGAACTACCTCAGAATGAGAGATACACACCAAGTGAAAGTAAAGGTATGGAAGTGGTATTTCATGCAAATGGAAATGAAAAAAAGCTGGATTAGCAATACTTATATTAGACAAAATAGACTTTAAAACAAAGACAAAGAAGGACACTACATAATGATAAAGTGCTGGAGGCTAATTCCAGCAGGGTCATAATAAATGTGAGAAGTCCTCAAAAGATTGAATGGACTCTTTCAGCAGGGCTGAAAGTCTGCATGTTATTACATGCTGCTGGAATAGCCAAAGGCAATTCCCTCAACTTGATGGTCCTTTACTGTTTACCAAACCTTACCTTTGATATGTATATCTATTTTGGTAAAGGGCAAAATGTGTGAATAAAAAGCCCTGGGTCCTAAGATTCGGGGAGCTTAGTCACTAGAACTAAGTTTCCGTCTGGCACTCCAAAATGCCTTCCAAATTCATATTTCTTCTATAGTCTCTTTATTCATTTACATTGCAGCCCCTTCTCCAGATTCCTGAACCCTAGTAGATGCGAAAAGACCCCCGCAATAAGGGAAACAATCCAGAAAGAGGATTGTTTGGATTGAAAACATTTATACATCCAACATAGGAACACCTAAATATATAAAGTAAATCTTGATGGACATAAAGGGAGAGATTGACAGTAATACAGTCACAGTAGGGGATTTTAAGACCTCTTTGACATCAATGGATAGATCTTTCAGACAGAAAATCAACAAGGAAATGGTGGCCTTAAATGACACACTAGATCAAATGTATTTAATTGATATCTTCAAAGCATTTCACCCCAAAGCGGGACAATATACATTCTTTTCCAGTGTACCTGGAACATTTTCTAGGATAGACCACATGTTAGGACACAAACCAAGTCTCAATAGATTTAAGAAGAGTGAAAAAAATATCAAACATCTTCTCTGACCATAATGGTATAAAACTAGAAATCAATCACCAGGTATTTTATTCTTTTGGTTGCAATTGCAAAAAAAAAAAAAAAAAAAAAAAAGTTCCCTCCACCCCCGCCAGTGGAAAAAATATCCTTACTACCCAGAGCAATCTATAAATTCAATGCAATTCCCATTAAAATTCCAACGGCATACTTCAAAGACCTAGAACAAACTCTCCAAAAATTCATCTGGAATTAAAAAAAAAAAAAAGACCCTAATGAGTGGTCGGCAAACTCATTAGTCAACAGAGCCAAATATCAACAGTACAACGATTGAAATTTCTTTTGAGAGCCAAATTTTTAAAACTTAAACTATATAGGTAGGTACATTGTTATGAACTTAATTAGGGTGCTCCTAAGGCTTAGGAAGAGCCACACTAAAGGGGCCAAATAGCCACCACAATCCTGAGAAAGAAGAACAAAGTTGAGGGATCACAATACCAGATATCAAGCTATACTACAAAGCCACTGTTCTTAAAACTGCCTGGTACTGGCACAAGAACAGACATATAGACCAGTGGAACAGAACAGAGAACCCAGAAATTGACCCAAACTATTTCTCCCAATTAATATTTGACAAAGGAGGCAAGAGCATACAATGGAGTCAAGACAGTCTCTTCAATAAATGGTGTTGGGAAAATTGGACAGATACATGCAAAGAAATGAAACTAGACCACCAACTTACACCATACACAAAAGTAAACTCAAAATGGATAAAGGACTTAATTGTAAGATGGGAAACCATAAAAATCTTAGAAGAAGCCATAGGCAACAAAATAGCAGACATTTGTCATAGCAATATCTTTATTGATACAGCTCCTAGGGCAATGGAAACTAAGGAAAAAATAGACAAATGGGACTACATAAAAATAAAAAGCTTGTGCACAGCAAAAGAAACCATCAACCAAACAACAAGAAAGCCTACTGCATGAGAGAACATATTTGCCAATGTTATCACTGATAAGGGTTTAATCTCCAAAATTTATAGGGAACTCATACGATTTAACAGAAGGAAGATAAAAAATCCAATTAAAAAATGGGCAAAGGACCTAAATAGACACTTTTTGAAAGAGGACATACAGAAGGCCAAGAGACACATGAAAAGATACTCAACATCACTAATCATCAGAGAAACATAAATAAAAACCACAATGAGATATCACCTCAGACCTGTCAGAATGGCTATCATCAACAAATCAACAAATGACAAGTGCTGGAGAGGATGCGGAGAAAAAGGAACCCTCTTGCACTGCTGGTGGGAATGCAGACTGGTGCAGCCACTGTGGAAAACAGTGTGGTGTTTCCTCAAAAAATTAAAAATAGAACTTCCATTTGACCCAGTAATTCCACTTCTAGGAATATATCCTAAGAAAACAGAAACACCAATCAGAAAGGATATATGCGTCCCTATGTTTATAGCAGCACCATTTACCATAGCTAAGACTTGGAAACAGCCTAAGTGCCCATCAGCAGATGAATGGATTAGAAAACTGTGGTACATCTACACAATGGAATACTATGCTGCTGTAAAAAAGAAGTAATTCTTACCATTTGCAACAACATGGATGGAACTGGAGAGCATTATGCTAAGTGAAATAAGCCAGTCAGAGAAAGATAAATATCACATGATCTCACTCATTTGTGGAATATAATAAACATCCTAAACTGATGAACAAAAATAGATAGAGACAAAGAAGCATCAAGCAGATGTCAAAGTGAGTGGGAAGGCAGGGGAAGGTTGGTTGGTGGGGGTAAGTGATCAACCATAGGACTTGTGTGCATGCATATAAACCTAAGCAATGGACACAGACACCAGGGGGGTAAGGGCATGAGTGGGGGGCAATGGGGAGATAAGGACACATATGTAATACCTCAATCAATAAAGGAAAAAAAATTAAAAATATTTTTATTGATTTCAGAGAGAAAAGGAGAGGGAATCATTGATTGGCTTTCTCTTGCATGTCCCACACTGGGTATGGAGCCTGCAACCCGGGCATGTACCCTGACCAGGAATTGAACTGTGACCTCCTGGTTCATAGGTCGATGCTCAACCACTGAGCCATGCCACTCTGGCTTTGTGGATGATTTTAGCGTTTTGCGTTTTTTACATTTTTATTCCTCATTTTTTACATTTAGGAAAAAATTAAAATCCAGTATTAGAATGTAAACTTTTTGGTTTATTCTTTTATCTATAAAGGCAACTGAATGAGGATAGTTTTTTAGGTATAGTCTTTCACTGGGTCCAGCCTATTAACCCAATGTTAAATTTCCATGAGCATTGGCAGGAGCCAATCAGACTGTAGTATTTTAAATGGAAAAGTTTCTGGGAAACTTGCCTTACTCAATCCTGCAGTTTGAAGACAAGTACTTTCTCTCACACTTGTTTTTCAATCTCCAGTGGCCACTAAATGTCACTGTGGTTCCAAGGAAATGCAGTGAAGATTAGACTTCTTTGGTCCTGGTAATGACTGTGGAGAGTGGAGCAGGAAAAATAAATAGGCAAATCAGCCCAGAATCCTCTAGAGGCCTGCACAATACCTACATCCGTCTATTTCTAACAACACATTTGAGCTGATAAATGAGCGATGAGATCAAAGTGTTCCAATCAACATTTCTTAGCCTCTAAGACTTTCTAAGTCCCATGTAGTAAGAACAAAAAGCCCCAGGTTGTGATCGCACTAGCAAAGCAAGGGCACCAACTAGTGATGCCCTTCTTGGAGGCAGAGGCTGTGTAGGAGTCATCTCCATATCACTGGTGTGCAGTACAGAATCTGGCACATAGTAGGTACTCATAAAAGTTGGAATGACATCCCTGACTACTATCTCTTCAGTCTGGATTAGAAGCCCCTCCTAATGTTGCTTGTGCTTACTTCTATCATAACACTCACAGCACTGAGTTACAATGATCCATTTACATGTTGGTTGGATGCTTAGGGTGAGGGAGTGTGTCTTTTAATATATTTCTCAGCACCATTTCTTTTTTTAAAAAATATTTTTTATTGATTTTAGAGAGGAAGGGAAAGGGAGAGAGAGATAGAAACATCAACGATGAGAGACAATCATTGATTGGCTGCCTCCTGCACACCCCCCACTGGGGATGGAGCCCGCAACCCGGGCATGTGCCCTGACAGGGAATTGAACCGTGATCTCCTGGTTCATAGGTTGACGCTCAAACACTGAGTCACACCGGCCAGGCTCAGCACCATTTCTTAGTACAAAGGAAAAAGAGATTTTATAATTCCATCTTGTTCTCCCCCATCCCGCATCCACCCAAGGGGGTGGATCATGGTAACTAGAAAACTTCTTTTGCCAAAATGGGCTGGGTTACAAGTTTGAAGAAGCTAGTTGGGTTAGGAACAGGAATGAGAGCAATAGGAGTAGGGAAGGTTAATGAAGCTAGGCAGCTCTAAGTGGATGAAGGGAAAAAATATTCTGTTGGTGGAATAGTTAAAGAGAGAGACTGAGGCTAAGAGACATATCAAGAGGGTGTTGATAAAAATTGTGTGTGATTGATATAGCCCTAACTGGTTTGGCTCAGTGCATAGAGCATTGGCCCGCGGACTGAAGGGTCCCAGGTTCAATTCCGGTCAAGGGCATGTACCTTGGTTGCGGGCACATCCCCAGTGGGGAGTGTGCAGGAGGCAGCTGATCGATGTTTCTCTCTCATTGATGTTTCTAACTCTCTATCCCTCTCCCTTCCTCTTTGTAAAAAATAAATGAAATATATTTAAAAAAATAAGAAAAAATTGTGTGTGATGTAAATGTTTCCTCTTTCTCCACTGTGAAATCTTTTGTATAATAATTGCTTTGTCAGTAGATTTTCTTTTGGGGGTATGCAAGGAAGTGTCAAGATAGATGAGCATAAACAGATGCTGCTCATGGGGAACTAATAATCTATGGGTTACAGCAGCCTAGCACAAGTGCCTCTCAGTTCCATGCTCTTTCCTGGAAAGCTGATTTGTCTTATTTACCTAGTTCTGTCATCATTGGCTGTCCTAATATCTGAGTCTCAGAGACCAAATATGGCTTTGTATGAAGTCAACTGAAAGTACACACAAGGAGAGTGGCTACATATATGGTACTGACCCTTCTTCTCTTTAGCCTTTTACTGTACTCATTAGTTATTCCTTTTTGGGCAGGGGAAAGGGGTAAATAGACAAAGAATAACCCTGAACTGTGAGTCCCATAGCTCCTTCTTTGGACATTCCCTGTCTGTTCTACAGATCATCCCGTGTCTTATCTGAGCTATCCCCTCTTCATCCTGTCTCACATTCCCTCAGGGACCTGCTCTTCCAGACCATGTCTCTTCCTGAGTCCAAGCACCTTGTGGGTAGTCTCCTCTCTTTCTCTTACCGCCTTCATATAATTCATTGGCAAATTCTTTTTTATTAAACAAGGCCACATTTTTTAAATTTTTTATTATCTATATCTATCTATCTATCTATCTATCTATCTATCTATCTATCTATCTATCATCTATCTATCTACCTACTTATCATCTATCTATCTATCTATTAATTTTTATTGATTTCAGAGAGGAAGAAAAAGGGAAAGAGATAAAAGCATCAATGATGAGAATTATTGATTGGCTGCCTCCTGCACGCCCCCTACTGGGGATCGAGCCTGAAACCTAGGCATGTGCCTTTGACCGGAATCGAACCTGGGACCTTTCAGTCCGCAGGCTGAGGCTCTATCCACTGAGCAAATCAGCTAGGGCTCATTGGCAAATTCTTTGACTCTATTTCAAAATACATCCAGAATCTGACCTCTTCTCACCACCTCTACTACTACTACCCTGGTCCAAGCCATCATCTCTCTCACATGGATATTGCATAGTCTTCTAAACGTTTTCCTGTCTCCTATCCTGGTCTTCTAAAATCTATTCTCAATATAGCAGCCAGATGACCCTTTCAAAGCTTAAGTCAAATCATATCACTTCTCTGATTGAATGCCCCAACAGACCCCATATTCTCAGAGTAAAACCTCAAGTCTTTAGGGGATTTATAAATCTCTCTGTGACCTCACTGACTTCATCTCCTATTTCTCCCACCCTATTTCTCACTCTACTCTAACTTACTTCTTTGCTGCTTCTGAAACACACCAGGCATGCTCCCACCTCAGCCTTTGCTTACTATTCCCACTGCCTGCAATTATCTTCCCCTAGATATCTGCAGAGATCATTTACCACCTAAGGTCTCTGTTTAAATGCTGACCATAGCAGCTTTTGTGCAAGTCATTTCTTTAGGAATGTGATCTCAGAAATCAGGAGTAAGGGGAAAGGGAAGCAAAACAGGGAAGGAGGGAGAGCTGATATAAGTTTAGGTTATAGAGTTGACCACAGCTTTATGTGATTATTTTCTCAATCCTCCTGGATATCTGACAAGACTTATGAAATGTGTCTCAACACCAGTTTCTGAGAGTTAGAGAGGAAAAAGCATTTCTCCATCAGCTTTCCATTTCCACATGCAGGACTGGGCTACACAATTTGTGGGACCCAGTGCAAAATGAAAATGTAGTGCCCCCTGTGCTAGTTGGCTCAAAGGAAGAACTCAGCAATGTTACTAGTCCCCTCTTTATTCCCCCATAGCTCTATTTTTCCCTATTCCAAAGGACCTAGGGAAAGGTATAAGCACTCCCTAGCATAATCTGTACCTCCATGGGGTGATAGCATTACTATATTGGGGGATGAACAATGCAGTTTTTCATGCTTATTCTTCCTCATGTCTGTGACTTTTCTTAGAGTGCTATCTTCCTTCCTCTAGTTTGTGGTTTTGGTTGGGTGATGGGTGTTGACTTGAAAAATGACATGCCATCATAGAACTTGTGCTGAAGACAGCTCTTATTCCCAGTGGTTGTTTTGAGTACGCAAACAGCAAATATAAGGATGGTCTTGGCTTTTCATCTGTGGTTGATTACTGAAATATGTTCTTCCTTTCTTTCTATGAACATGGTGCATGGGTATACCTTCTGCAGTCCTTTGTGGAGTATGTTTAGCCATTTGACTAAGTTATTCCTAGTGGAATGAGAATGGAATTGATGAGTACCACTTCCAGGCCTTAAGAAAGTGTATATGGCATTGATAGTGTGGATCAGTGGTTGTGTCAACCCTTGAACAAAGAGGTCATGGTTTGATTCCAGGTCAAGGCACATGCTCAGGATGTGGGCTTGATCCCCAGTAGGGGACATGCAGGAGGCAGCTGATTGATGGATTCTCTCTCATCATTGATGTTTCTATCTATCTCTCCCTCTCCTTTCATCTCTCTGAAATCAATAAAAACATATCTAAAAAATAAGAAAGTGAATATTCTTCCTCCATGCTATTACCCATGACAACCTGACTTGAACCAAACAGATGACATCAAGGTATGGAGGGGCACTCTCATGAAAGGCAACCAGATCCCTAAATGACAGTGGATCAGAGCTGCTTTACTTACCTAGACTATGAACTTACATCACAAATATTATGAGGCAAATATATAAACTCATTAAAAAAATCACTGTATTGTTAGTACTGTTTTTTATAACAGCTCATCATTTGTCCTAAAACACTGTAAATATGCTCTATGTGTACTCATACCAAAGCCCCAAATTCAAGTTCCTACAATTTTTGCTGCAGTTAAATATGTGGTTATAAAGGCAAGCTTCAGTATACCTATAAAGAGGGACTGAGTTATTTCCATGGTGGGAATATTTGCACAGATGTAGTCATAATATCACTTGTCCTTCTGGAGTGGAATATGACCTGGCCAAAATCAGGGATCAGATTGAACTTAGAGTCAAGGGTGCAGTCTGCCTACGGAAAGCCCAGCTGATCTATACTGGGACTGAATCTATCAAGACTGTAGTCTCACTAACAACAAACGCAAATCAATTGAGCTAATGATCCCAGGAGAAGAAAACCTGCGAGTGTGATAAGTTGTTTTCTTGAAAAACAGTGAAACAAATCCTTTACAATTTTCTTTTTCCCCATTTTTTTAATTGATTAAGGTATTACATATATGTCCTTACCCCCCCCATTCCCTCCCGCACCCCCCGCTTATGCCCTCACCCTCCTGGTGTCTGTGTCCATTGGTTATGCTTATATGCATGCATACAAGTCCTTTGGTTGATCTCTCCCCCTTACCCCCACTCTCTCCTACCTTCTCTCTGTGGTTGGACAGTCTAATCGATGCTTCTCTGTCTCTGGATCTGTTTTTTGTTCATCAGTTTATGTTGTTCATTATATTCCACAAATAAGTGAGATCATGTGATATTTATCTTTCTCTGATTGGCTTATTTCACTTAGCATAAGGCTCTCCAGTTCCATCCATGTTGTTGCAAATGGTAAGAATTCCTTCTTTTTTACAGCAGCGTAGTATTCCACTGTGTAGATGTACCACAGTTTTTTAATCCACTCATCTGGTGATGGGCTCTTAGGCTGTTTCCAAATCTTAGCTATGATAAATTGTGCTTCTATGAACATAGGGGTGCATATATCCTTTCTGTTTGGTGTTTCTAGTTTCTTGGGATATATTGCTAGAAGTGGGATCACTGGGTCAAATGGGAGTCCCATTTTTAGTTTATTGAAGAAATTCCATACTGTTCTCCAGTCTGCATTCCCACCAGCAGTGCACGAGGGTTCCTTTTTCTCTGCATCCTTGCCAGCACTTATCATTTGTTGATTTGTTGATGATAGCCAGTCTGACAGGTGTGAGATGGTGCCACATTGTTGTTTTGATTTGCATCTCTGGGATGATTAGTGACTTTGAGCATGTTTTCATATGTCTCTTGGCCTTCCTTATGTCCTCTTTCGAAAAGTATATATTTAGGTACGTTGTCCATTTTTTGATTGGGTTGTTTATCTTCCTTTTGTTAAGTTGTATGAGTTCCCTATAAATGTTGGAGATAAAACCCTTATTGCTGATAACATTGGCAAATATGTTCTCCCATGCAGTGGGCTTTCTTATTGTTTCGTCCTTTACAATTTTAATAAAATATCCTAGACATAGAAAAGAAAAGTCACATTTTTGCCCCAATTTGATTCTATGGGTACTAAAATTTATATTCTGTGGGAAATTTCATTTGAATGGTTTATTAGAGCTTCAGATTTTCTTGACAAAGAAAAGTAGGGTTGTCAAGGAGTTGCCAAGCCTCAAAGACACTTGATATAAGGTATTCTGAGTCTTCATGGTATACAGAAAAGCCACCCTTTCTTTAGGTGGCTAGAAATGGAATCTTTTGTCTTCCTAGAAAGTCACAGAAGGCCTTTGTTGATTTCATGAAAGAGCAGAATTGTGCGTTTAAAAAACATCAGCTGTGTCGCCTCCTTGAAGACACAGAAATGTGCACACTTTAAACATGAAAGAGTGTGAATTATTTTAGCTTAAAGTTTAAAGGGTGATCTTAGAAACAGTTCTTTAGCAAAAAAGATTTACTCCTTTTTATAATTGGGGGGATAGGAGATGAAACTACACAAAGAATTAAGCCCATGTTAGAATTAAGTATTTATTTGCCTTCTAAAGGAAATTGAAGCAATAAATCATAAAAATTTATTTGAAAAAAGTCTTTGAAAATCACTTTTCATCTCTTTCAAGGGGGAAAAAGCTACCATCTGGTTAGCACCAGGTGGTATGAAGTAATTGACTGAAGTTTTCCAAATAGGCAGCATGTATTTTGAATTAGGTGGGAACTGTTTCTGTATATTTTCCCTGGAATTGAATGCTGTTCTCTCAGGTATGGAGTAACCAGAGGGGATTGAACCCACAACCAAGGTATGTACCCCTGCCTGGAATTGAACCTGTAACTGGAATTGAACCTGGGACCCTTCAGTCCAAGGGCTGATGCTCTATCCACTGAGCCAAACCAGCTAGAGCTTATAATACTAGTCTTAATTTTTGTGGTAGCTTTTTTTTTTAAACAGCTTTATTGAAGTATAATTGATATTAAACACTGCATATGTTTAATGTATACAATTGATGAGTTTGTACCTATGCATACACCCGTGATACTATCACTACAATCAAGGTAATAAAACATCCATTACTTCCAAAAGTTCCTTTGTATCCCTCATTTTTTTTTGTTGTGATAAAAATGCTTCAAATGAGAATCATGGATGTTCTGAGTGTTCAGCGGAGGAGAGCTCTTCTTACTGATCTACAGAGAGCTTCTTCCAGAAATATTATTTAAGCATTAAAACCACATCTTTTTAAATAACAAAAGTGTACCTGTGGTCACCTCTGGTATATGCCCGGATGTCAGAAGTACTAGGAATAACAGATGACAATGACGTTCTAGAAACATTCATGACGAAAATTGTTACAAACCTTAAATACTGGGGAAGATGTGAGCCTGTAATTTTGAGGACTCTTCAGTTCCTAAATGACCTTTCTGTTGGATATCCTTTTTACTATATATTTGATCATTTATATGAATAGCCTAACAAGTGCATTCCATTAGCTAGGTATTTTTAATAAGGTCAAAATGTTCTAAAATATTACCTTATAAAAACTGAATTCCTAAGAATCAATATGTCTTTAGTAGTGTTCAGGTGAAAAGAATATTCTTTTCATTAGTTAAGAGGCATAAAGGAATTGGAAGAAAATTTTAAGTGTTTTGAACACTTTTGATTATTGGTCCTATCAACTCAACATCTTATTTACTCTAAAATGAGACTTCCCAGTACACATTAAAATGTTTATAATTTTCTCTTATTAGCAGATTTTTAAAATCTAAATCCAGAATCATCTTTTCTTATTAGGTTAATTGATAATACTGTTGTGTTTCTACCAATGAGAGAGAACAGTGTAAAAAATAAATGTTGATTTAGTTTAAAAAAAATGCTTCAGATGAGATCCACCCTCTTTAAATTTCAAGTGTACAATACTGTGTTTTTAACTATAGTCACTGTGTTGTATATAAGACTTCTAGAACTTACTCACCTTGCATAACTGAAACTTTATACCCATCGAACAATCACTTCCCATTTTCCTCTCCTCCAGCCCTTGGTAACCACCATTCTATTCTCTGCTTCTATGAGTTTGACTATTTTATTTTTTTAAAATTAAATTAAAAAGATTTCATCACCATTTATCCCCTCTATGACCTTTTCCACCTCCAGAGTTTGACTATTTTAGATACCTCTTGAGACTGGCTTATTTCACTGAGAGTAATACCCTCAAGGTTCATTCATGTTCTTACAAACTGTATAATCTCCTCTCACACAAAGTAGCTGGCCAGGTGCATATCCTATAGTTCTGTCTATTGGGTATTTTTCTGCTCTCCATTGTCTTTCAAGGTTAACTCTGAGTGAAGCTGTATTGTAGCCACTTTCCATTTTTTACTTGTCAAGCAAACCATCTGCAAACCAAATTCAGGATTTTTCTTTCTCCTTTAGCTGGTTATATGGGAGCCTGACAGTATGGTCATCAGTGTGAGATGAGTGAGGGGTGCTGGTGTAGCTATAGTGGGTGACATGAGAGTCTGGGCTAACTTCTCATGCAGCTGGCTTGTGTTTTGGTGTGGTCCTCTTTGGGTTCCTCTTGTTTGGGAATCTCTGTGCTTTCTGGACTTGTAAGTCTATTTCTTTCACCAGGTAGGGGAAGTTTTCTGTCATTATTTCTTCAAATAGGTTTTTGATATCTTGCTCTCTCTTTTCTTCTCGAACCCCCATAATGTGAATATTGGTACAATTGAAGTTGTCCCAGAGGCTCCTTACATTATCTTCATATATATATTTAAATTTGCATATTTTTTATTGTCTAAAGTTTTACGTATGTCTCCTTTTCCCCCAATTGACCTCCCACCAGCCATTCCCACCCCAGGCAAGCCCCAAATGCCCCAGTGTCTGTGTCCATTGTTACACTATCTTCATATTTTTGAATTCTTATTTCTTTTTGCTTTTCTGGTTGGGTGTTTTTTGCTTCCTCATATTTCAAATCATTGATTTGATTCTTGGAATCCTTTACACTACTGTTGAATCCCTGTATATTATTCTTTATTTCAGTCAGTGTATGCTTAATTTCTGAATGTTCCTTTTCCATTTTTTTTTTGGCATTCTCACTAAGATCCTTGAAAGTCTCACTAAGTCTCTTGGAGGTTTATAGAAGATTCTTGAGTAACCTTTTAACTGTGGTTTTGAACTCTATATTCAGTAGTTTGCCTTCTTCCATTTTTTTCATGTGTGACATGTTTCTTTGTCTCTGCATTTTGACAGCTTCCCTGTGTTTGTTTTTATGTATTGGGTAGCTGCTAAGTTGCCTTGAGTTTATAGAGTGGCCTTGTGTAGTAGGTGTCCTATAGGGCCCAGTGGCTCAGCATCCCCAGTCACCTGAGCTAGGAACTCTAGGTGCACCCATTTGTGGGCTGTGAGCACAGTCTTGTAGTTGAAATTTGATTGCTGTTGGTGTCACTGGGAGGAATTGACCTCCAGGCCAATTGGCTATGAGGACCAGCTGTGACTACAGTGGGAGAGCTGCTGTGCAGGAGACACCCTTATTGAGCAGGACTTGCTTCAGTGGGGCTTTGGTGCTCACTGAGTCTTCTCTTTGAGTGTGTCGCTTATAGATGTGAAGAGTTGTAATCTGGTATGATCTGACACTGACCACTGGGTACACTGGCTCTTGGGTTTCCAGGGTGGTGCAAAGTTAGCCACTGCCTGGGGTCACCCAGCAGGATCTCCAGAGAGTTATGAAGATTCCTCCTCTTTGTATTGGGTTTGGAAGTGCCCAGATGAGGCCTGGCTATGAAGCAAGGCAGGTTGATGCTGGTGCCGGGTCTTGGGCCTTTTATTGGTATGTTTTGTGACTCCCTGACCCAGCTGCAGCTTGTTTGAGAGATTTTAGCCTAAACAAGGACAGGCCATTCATATGCAGCAGCTGCTGCAGACAGCTTGGGTAGGGTTGTAAATTGGATGAGGTGAGGTCTTAGGGAATCACCAGGCTGAGCAAACAGACATGGCTGCTGCCAGTCAGCCCTGTGACCAGGGAGGTCCCAGCATAGAAACAATGATCACTGCAAGCAACTCTGTCTGGGAGAAAGCCTCCCCCAGGTTCCTGACCTGATGCTAGACAAATGTATCCCTCAGAGCCTCACCCTGGTGCTGGAGCTTAGAAGAAGCATGACCTTGTAAGTTCAGTTCATGGTGCTGGCCTTTTAAAGGAACAGCTGGGTCTCCAGCAGCCTGTGCCACTGAGCCCCAGTCTGCACTGGTTTTTACAGCCCGTAGGTACAGGGACTTATTTTCTCAGCTATGGGATCCTGGGCTGGGCTTCTGGTGTGGGGCTGGGACCTCTTGCTCCTCACCAGCGGCTTCCATAGGGATGATCTCCCTCCCAATTAAAAAAGTGGTACATGTGGGTGTCAGACCCTCTGCATCTCCTACCAGTCTCAGTGTGCTTTCTTCTTCTCTAGTTGTAAGACTTCAATTCAGCCAGTTTTCAGGTGGTTCTGGATGATGGTTATTCTATATTTTAGTTGTAATTTTGATGTGGTTGTGGGAGGCGGCAAGTACAGGTGTTCACCTACGCTGCTATCTCCCATGCATTTTAAATGCTTGAATCATTTCACCAATTAACACATCCTTTCTACTGGCACTTTCTTCCCAAAAGACCACAGCTAAAAGCTTTAACAACTGGTTTGCCTTGTGCCATGAGCTGTATGTATACAACTTTTCACTTAGTAGTGAGGAATTCAGTCCCAAAATGCCATCTGTGACCTATTTTCTTGGACTCCTGGTACCAAATGTCACAGGTTGAATTCTTAGAGAAACAGGTACTGAAAGGAGTTAGGAGTGCAAAAGGTTAATTAGGGAATAACACCTGTTAAGGAATAGGGAAGAAGAAGCAGAGTTGAGCCACCAGAATGGGATGTGGACCTGAAAAAGTCTTTGCCACCTGAGGGGGCTTTTTGGAGCAAAGATTGCTCATTAGAGAAGTCTTACACTGGATGAAAATGGCTAGGCTTTGTACCACTGCTTTGCTCTGTCATTAGCTGGGGTTATTCTGAGAGGGTCTGACTTTGATTATAACCATTTTGCTCAGTCATTGGCTGTGGGATGACCCAACAAGAGTGTGACCTTGTTTCAAAAGCTGAGGCAGATTCTGAAATTGCTAACAGCTGGAGGCTTGGCAGTAAATCCTTTCTTGAAGGGGGTATAAGAGGTATATAACTTTGTATATCATGTGGACTGAGTCTAACACTACTGTGTATGAGCTGAATGTGTCTGTTTAGACTAAAATTTATATTGCCCATTCACTATCCAATGGCTGAGTCTGAAAACGATTAGATTTGCACATCTGACTGTCCTATGAGTGAATGACCTTGATAGAGTGCAGTAAATTGGGGTATTGTCCAAGGAGGGTGCCCATAGGAGTGGTAATAATGATTAGTACAGGGGATACTCCACATCCAAAGGAAATTGAGGGCTTGGTTGCCTGGATGATGGGCTTCTTTTGGGAGAAGAAAGACATTGAATGGCCAGGCTGTGGAAAACTGCCTTTGCTGATGGATCAATAATGTAGAAAGTAGACCTCTTTGGACAGAAGGTATGAGATTTTTCATTTTTATTTTGTAGAGTATTAGATGGGACTTCCTCTCTGTCCTCAACATTACTTCCTAAGTTATGCCTCTGGCTTTTTTCCCACTCCCACATTTCATTTATTTTGTTTCATTCATTCATTTTTTAATAAAATATTTACAACTCTGTTTCAGTTATGAAAATGACCAAGAGAAACTCTGCTCATGGCCTTAGCCCATGATCTAGTAGGTAAGATGATATATCATTATAATGCTATGAAAGAAGTAGGCACTACTGAGATAGGAATATGGAGGAAGATTCTCTAACTCAGTCCTGTGGGGAGAGGATAGACACGGAAAGCTTCCCAAAGAAAATTATGCCAGTTTGGTCTTAAAGACAGAGTATGAAATAGTTAGACATAAAAGTGAGGGAAAGGAGATTCCAGGCAGGTAAGAAGCATGTGCAAAAACATGGAAGCATGAAAACGGATGGCAAAGCCAGAAATTTTAAGTTGTGAAGTATAATTGGGTATTAGTGGATATTTGTGATGGAGTGGAGAATGGAGGTAAAGGAGTGGTAAACAATAAGGCTGAAGACATGGGTAGCAGGCAGATTATGAAGGGCTTTTTGTGAAAAATAAAGGGCATTTACTCTTCTGCCAAAGGGCAATTGGGACTCATTTGATGCCGAAGAGTGATGGGGTGAGAAAAATCACTCTGGCTGCAATATGAAGGAAGAACTGGAGGGACACAGACTAGAAACAAGAGGGACAGGTAAGAGGCTATTGCTTTAGCCATACAGAAAGTGTTACAAACTCAAACAAAGATAGGGATTCATAGAAGTAGATAGATTTCAGAGATCAAAGAAGCAGAATCACCAGGATTTGAGTGACGGTAAGCATGAGGGAGGGAGCTGGCAAGGTTAATTACCAAGTTTCTGGAGTGGGTGAATGGGTTTATGTTGGTGATTGACCCCCGTCCTGTGGCTCAATCTTTTGTGGCAATGGCAAGGGGAAGGAAAAAAAATCTAGAGAATTGGCTGTTTAGAGCACTCTGTACACATACAAATATACATACTTGGATATATACAAATATATATCTCTCAAATGCATCCATCCCTTTCTTTTTGTTCTTTCTTTTATTGCATCCAGGTTCCAAACAACATCTCCCTCAAGGTGATCAGAACCATCTCCTTATATTATGCTTCAGGGTGTGGTTTGCAGGTCTTTGGCAAGCTTGTTTGGAGTTTGCATATTCTTTCTTTGGTGATAACACTCGTTGATTTTCTTCCACATGAGTGCAAACCATATTATGATTCTGGGATCCAAAAGATAAAAAGAATCATATGCTTACTTTTCACTATATCTTATAGCTATGCAAGTTGATGTGTTTATGGGATAATCCAGGTCACAAGATACCATAGACATTTGGATATACAGATGCCTCTTGACTTACTAAGTGATTAATCCTGACTAAACCATTGTAAGTTGAAAATATTGTAAGTTGAAATGTATTTACTAGCCCTGGAAAAGATTAAAATCCAAAATTTAAAGTACAGTTTCTACTGAATATGTATCACTTTTGCACAATCATAAAGCTGAAAAATTTTAAGTGGAATCATCATAAATTGGGGACTATCTGTATTGGTTTGGAGCTCAGGAGAGAGTTTTGAGATGGAAATGGACACTTGAGAGCAATCATAATATAAGTAGAAATGGAAACCTTGGTATAGCACCATGGGAGAATGTAAGAGTGAGAAGAGAGGAATGAACATGGTGGAACTCAGGAGAACATTGATATTAAGAGAAAAGAGGAGACCAGAAAGCAGAAGAAAAATTAGCAGCAGCAGGCTAGGGAGAGAACCAGGGGATAGGGCTGTCACAGAAGTCAAAGGAATGGGGAATAAAAAAATATATGTTTTTTGGTTGTTTCTTTAATGTAATTATTATTGATTTCAGAGAGGAAGGAAGAGGGAGAGAGAGATAGAAATATCAATGATGAGAGAGAATCATTGACCAGCTGTCTCCTGAATGCCCCCCACTGGGGATTGAGTCTGCAACCTGGGCATTTGCCCTGACCAGGAATCAAATCCTTACCTCCTGGTTCATAGGTCGATGCTCAACCACTGAGCAACACCAGCCAGGCATAAATAGAGATTTTTGAGATGGGAGAGAGTAATAGCACCAAATTCTAGAAAGAGGTCAAATAAGCTAATGACTATCAAGTAAGGTAAAGTAGGAGTTAGCAAGCTTATTCTGTAAAGATTAAGTTAGTAAATATTTTAGGCTTTTTGGGAAATACTGTCGCAACTACTCATCTCTGCCAGTGGAGGGCAAAAGCAGCCACAGATAATATGTAGATGAATGAGAGTGGTATGTTCCAATAAAACTTTATTAACAAAAACAGGTGGTGGGTCTGATTTAGCCTATGGCCTAAAGTCTGCCATTCTTTGCTATAAAGTATAGATTACAGTTTATTGATGACTTTGGGCAGTTTCTATAGGATGGTGGGGCAGTACAATAATTGTGGTAGAGGAGACAGGATGTAACAAGATTTTCTAAAGCTACACTGTAAATGGGGGAAAATGGAGGCCTCAGATGGCTTCCCCAGGATTGAGAGTGTTGCCAGTTGTTCTGTTCAGGAAAACTAGCACTCTTATGGGGGAAGACTACAACGTTGTTGGAAATATTTGCAAAATTTCTCCCCCCCTGTCTGCCTACATTTAAGATTCCTGTGAGCTGCTGCCAGAGCTTTAATTGACTTGTTCAGGCTTAATGAATATTTATTAAGAAAAATTTAAATCAACCATTTGCTACAAGATTGAAACTTAATGAAACCACTGCGGGGGCAATTTTGTCAAAGCTGCTGACATGGGGAGAGGATTATTTCCTAGGCTGTCATTACAGGTTCTTTTGTACTTTTATAGCTTATGCATCATGAGTTAATAAATAAGCAAATACCTCCTGCTCAGATGGGCAGGCTGTCAAGAATGTGGACATTCTGAAGTTCTCAGCAGCTAGAGCAGGGGTGGGCAAACTTTTTGACTCGAGGGCCACAATGGGTTCTTAAACTGGACTGGAGGGCCGGAACAAAAGCATGGATGGAGTGTTTGTGTGAACTAATATAAATTCAAAGTAAACATCATTACATAAAAGGGTACGGTCTTTTTTTTTTTTTTTTTTTTTTTTAGTTTTATTCATTTCAAATGGGCTGGATCCTGCTGGCCGTAGTTTGCCCACGGCTGAGCTAGAGGCTTACAGGGGCTGGATATAACTCCTCAGTTGAAAAGGCTCACAGCTTTTGAAGCACAAAGAGAAATTCAGTTAAGCTCCAGGCTAAGGGGAAACCATAGATGGATGATAAGGTAACAAACGTGGCTCCTGCCCTCAGGGGGTTTTCAGTCTTGCTGATAAGGTAGATGATGACTTGAAAGAATCTGAATCCATTCATGCCCAATGCTGTGCTCAGAGAAAGAACTATAAGAAATCCAAATGAAGACTCTCCCGCTGCCCCTTCCTAATACAATCAAATGGAGCCTAACTGAATTTAATTGGCAAGTTGCCCAAGTTTTTTGACAGTCATTGTCATTGTAACCAAACATCACCTGGACAAGTGCCCTATTGACAGAATGAGACCAAAGAAACATTCTCATTTTGTGCATAGGAGGAGCATGCTATTTGAAGGTCAAGGTCTTTTTGCAAATCTGGTTGGTGAGTCTGACTCTATGTGTAAACAAGTTATATAGCCACCTATAGTCTAATTTGAGAAAGACTAAAAGTACCCCCTTTGCGTCTCCTTTCCTCTAAGGAGAAAAAACACACAAATCCCACCTAAACCTCAACTGTACTTCACCATCATCTACCACAGTACCTGAGATTAGCTTCTCCTTTGGGGTAAGGAAGTAGAGTTCCTGGAAAATATAAATCTATTATTTTGGAAGATCTGGGGACATATTTGGTATAGTAAGTGTTAGGTTAGGTGGCTCAGGAGGCGGCGCAAGAAATAGAGTCCAGTGAATCAGAAAAGAAAGGAAAGGAAAAGGTTTATTCTGCGTCCCCGGGAGACCCACGTACCCCCAGGACAGGGCACGTGGATTCACACCAACAGGGAGGGGGGTGCTTTTTTTATACTGCAGTTGGGTGAGGGGCGGGGACATGAGCTGAGGAATTCTCTGCCTCAGGGGATGGGCGGGGGTATTCAGAAGAAGTCTGTATCTGTGTGGGGGTATGTGGATTCAGGGAGAAGAAGCTGGTATCTGTGTCTGGCACGTTGATCTGTGAGAAATCCCAGGGGAAGTCCATTGTCTCATCACATGTCTCTGATCCTGGGCTCTCTCCGACCTAACACTAAGTCCTCACTTAATGCTGTTGATTGGTTCTATGATATTAAGCAAAACAATGTATAATGAAACCATAAGCTAATTGATATAAACAAGAGATAAGTTTCACTCGGCCAGGGTAGTTCAGTGGTTGAGCATTGACCTATGAACCAGGAGGTCACAGTTCAATTCCCGGTCAAGGCACATGCCTCAGTTTTGGGCTCGATCCCCAGTCGGAGGTGTGCAGGAGGCAGCCAATCAATGATTCTCTCTCTTCATTGATATTTCTATCTCTCTCTTCCTCTCTGAAATCAATAAAAAATATATTTTAAAAAAGAGTTAAGTTCCAACAGCATCTCATTAATGTTAAATGAAACAACGTTGAACAAAATAATGTTAATCAAAGACTTGCTGTACCTGAACTGACTTCATCAGGCACCATTAGAGTGATGGTCCATCAAGGGGATCATCACTCTAATCTAGTCATTGAATCTGCTCCCTAGATAATCAAGTTCTCTTCTGGTGGGACTGCCAGAAAAGCAGTCGAAGGAAAGCAGTTGAAGAGTTTTAAAGTGCAAGTCATTTACCAGCTAATGGACATGTCAGAGAACATTGAAAATGGCAGTAATATGCTGAAGCCCACAGGCCAAATCAACTACAGTGTGTTATATCAGCCTAATACTTTAGAATCTTCTAAGAATTTTCCTTTCCCGCATCAATTTGTCTTCCTCTCCAAGGTCTTGTGTTCCTTGTTCTCTTGCTCCCTAATTCCAGATATCGTTCTTCCTTTATCTCTTTAGCATCTCAACTCCACTCTTCTTTTCTTAGTTTCAAACTATCCCCTTTCCTTTTCTCCTATCATTATCCCCTGTTTTCTGTAGTGATCATAGTATAAATCTTCTTTATATTTAAACACTTGCTTTATTTATTGGATAAAACTATATTCCATGTTTAGTATCTACAAATCATATTAGATAATTAACCTTTGCTTCTTTCTCAGAAATAATTTAAAGTCAGTATATCCCTAAGTTCATTATTCTTCCCTCACTCTAGATCAGAGACCCTTGGTGGCGTAAAGATTTTCCAATAGAACATTAGGTTATTGTCAGTAATTAAGACAGCAGTACAAAACTCAGCTAATTAACTAAGTACTAATACATATGCTTTGTGATTATGTGGGAAAGGAATTAGAAGTTTTTTTGAGGTTTTATCAGTCCTAAGTTTGTGCACATTCATGAGAGATCATATCTGGAAATGGGAGGATTGGACCAAAGTTAGAGTCAAGACAAGTCTCTGAGGAGAGAGTCCCAAAGGGTGGAGGAGGCAGATAGTGGGAATGGAAGGCCCTGAAATCAAACTTTCTTCCTTTGCATATGAACCGAGGTCCTGCTTATTGCTGTTTGTAGACAACATCTCACTTTTAGTGATCCTGACAAACCTAATCTAAAGTTTGGTGGTACCATTCCACTTAGGTGAAGGGGTCTGAGTCTGACTGCAGCTGCAGTTGGGGTGGGGCGAGGCATAATCCTTTGTGAAAATCATCAGTAAGGTGACTTACATTGGCAAAGCTTCTGGTGGGAAGGAAATTAGTGAGTAATTACTTCTTGCCATCTGCATCCAAGCCAATTTTACACAAAGCACAGAAACAGAATTCTTTCTTTACAATTTTATTTACAAAATGTATTAAAACTTTGTACAATACCTCATGGCAATGAGGCTCCGTAATTTGTACCCATACATGCAATTTATGCTTTTACAGCCATTAGTTTGCTTGGCAATTTTTCTGTTCACTGAAGTACAGCTTTAACAACAAAAAGAAAAGACTTGGAAAAAAAATCCTCAAGTGACTACCGCCAAACTCCCATAGCTTGAAGTTAGTAGCAGAAATTTGAAGCAATCAATGTTTTTTTAAACATGCAAATTTTTAAAAAATAACAAACCAATTTACCCGCCTCTTCATTCTCAATTAAGTTTCTCTCTGAAAAACTGATTTGAATCAATAAACATACATTTCTTTTTATACAGTGCCTATTAAAACATTTGTGTGTAGGTAGGTTGGTTTGTTTTATGTTAACTTCATATTCGCACAGCATTAGCTTCCTGCACTGGAACATTATAGCATTCAGAAGTTGAAAATTACAGTTTCATGAAAACAAAACAAAAACACAACAGCTTTCTTTTTTTTTCAATACCATTTAAAATTTGACAGATAAGTTATTCACTTATGACACACTTTTTTGGAATGAAAGTTTATATTACACTTTTCTAGAAACATTTTGTTGGAACGAGACTTCTTCCTTTCTTTTCTGAAGACAAGAGCAAATTTGTAGCAAGTCAACTAAGCATCTAAAGGTCACACTTGGGAAATAAATTCAAGCTCTTAGTTTTTACAGTCTGGAAACTTCCCAATGCATGTCACTGATGAGAGCAAACTATTGAACTACAGAAAGCATACGTCGTTATATAGGAGGTAATTAGTGAGCGACTATTTCCTCTGACTGTTCTGATGATGCCAATGGCAGGTACACAATTAGTGACTTGATAGCCCGCGGAGCAGCGGCGCAATCTTCTTAGAGAGTCAGTAGAGACACTGCTCCAAGCAAGGACCTGGGAGTGATGCTGAGGCCCTCAGTTTAGCAGTAGGTTTCGGAATGCATTTTATTCTTTGCAAACTAGAAAAGGACACATGCAGTCTGACGGAGAGCTGCGGGCTGTAACAGGCAACAGCTGGTAAGACAGACCTAGCAAGAGTAAAGTCAGATTGAGATCTGTGGTCTGAACCCACTGGCTTGCCTTGCAACGCAGTACTGTCTCCGTGATGTACACTTGAAAGGCATACTTAGCAGAGAAAGCAGAGCTAAACACAGTGTTGTTTCTGAGAAAGATATTCTAAACACATTTGGGAGTATAGGCAGCATTTCCCTCACCTCAATGCTAGATACTGAGCTATATTGACTTAAAATGCACACTGAAGCAAGAAAAACAGATCTGTGAGCTGAAATTCCAGGCTTCTTGAAAAGCCCTAGGGATTCGTTTTAGGGAAGCACCGAGAGGTATGCCTGATCGTGCCCCATCCCTAGCTACACACAAAAGTCAATTTCGAAAACTCTGTTAATCCCTTCACTGAGTGGGAAGTTATCAAAGCATGTTCACGAAACCATTTCAAGAACACAGAGAAGTAATTGTTGAGTCCCTTTTTTTGAAAGTGTTTGAATTTTCTTAAGTGTTGCATTTACAGTCTAAAGATATACACATTTCAGCAACGTTGAAAAGAAATAGTGTGCACAGAACTTCATCACCAACAGGAAATACCAAAAACAACTGGTCAGCAGATCCTAGAACAAATGCCAGTCTGTCTTCCCACACACAGGGAGTCAAAGAATTTTTATCAGGAGAAATTATTTTAGCTAAGATGGGCCTATTTGTTGAACTGGAATTTTAAATTTGTGTGTGTGTATTAAAGAACATGGTGTTTAAGTACTGTGCAGTGGTATCAAAGAATGGCTTTTGTTGAATTGACTTTTTTTTTTAGTAAGATTTTTTTTTTCACATACTGGAATCTTGCATGTCCATTTTTTTGTTGTTTTTTTTAAATTTTTCTCAAGCAAAGCAAAAAGATTTCAATGATGGTTTGTATTGTTGCAAGTCTCAGAGTGTTCCATAAGGCACTGAAGGAAAAAAAAATCAGTTTTTCCTATTGAAAGGTCATTGCACCATCAGCAATATTCGTGTCATGCCCGACACCAAGGAGAGTGAAATCTGGCTCAGGATCCTTGAAGCAGCCACGTTTTCGGTGATTCCTCTCCTCACATGCCTCTAATGGGAAGGGATCTGAAAAGGCAAGGGGGAAATTTAAATTTGAATGGGCTTCTTTTTAAAATTGGAAATTGAGAAGTTTATTATGGCTCACTCTATCTTGGACAAGAACCACGGCTGTTTTCTCAAATTGGCATCTCTGGGGCTGCACCCAGTTTTACTGGTTTTAAGTAACATGTTAGTTTAAATTATTTTACCTTATGCAAATGTTTTTCAACAAGTTAAATTAAGTTCTTTCTCTGCTATGTATTGTACTAAGGAATATATAGGCATTGCATGAAGTCTAACTCAAGACGTTAATCACTTAGGATGTAGGTATACTAGAAAGTCTTAGTAGCATTTAAATATAGATATTCAGGATAACTGCATTTAGGAGTGTATTCTGATTGCAGAACCTGTGACCAAGGACTGTTTACCTGGTACAGAGGGTAAATAGTGTTTTGTGGCTTGCTCAATTGAAATCCATTTGCCTGTGAGAAGAAAATTTGCTGCTCATTGCCAGAAAGGTGACAGCTTATTTCTCTTAATACCTACAACCTTAGTTATTAAAGTCTGAAAATAGTACAGAGACCTTAAAGAGAAAGCACATTTCAGGGAAAGGCCAGAACAGTGAAACCCATGAAGGGGGTTGGCATTCATGGGGTCTTTGCCCTGATATTGTGGGCCTGATGGAGATGTTGATGCCACTCTCCCCTTGGAGCATTAACTAGTGCAGAGGATTCATTTTCCCCTGGTTCTGAAAACTTAAGGTCACTTTCTTGTCTACTCTTTAATCTCACATCCCTCCTCTTTATCCTTTCCCTCTACACTAATGGACCCTTCTCCTCCTGATTTAACAATGAATTCTATCCCAAAGGAATTGCATAAAATTTTCTACTACTGGCCCTGGAATAAAAGTAATAAGACTGACAAAGATGCACCTGAAGACCAAAAACCAGAGGGCAGAATAACACTAACATGAAAGTGTTAACAAGAAACATTTTCTTTGGAATGCCCAGATTCCTGAGTCATATCTGTCTCAGAAACTTAATTAATTTCACATCTATGGTAGAAAGATCCAAGTCCCCTCCTTGGTTCCCATTGACCATAACTGCATAACTTTGGGAAAGTGACCTAATCTCTCAGTGCCTGTTTCCTGCTTTAAAATGGCAATAGATGACATTATCTCTGAGGTAAAAGTCCTTTGGGGACAAAGAACATCATTACTCCAGCTATTCCACCTAACATAGGATCAAGTCTATAAGCAGGAAAATTTCCCCAGCAAGGATGTCTACGAGTAGGCTGCAAAGAGAAGATTGATGACTTTGAAAATGGCTACACGAACAAAGTTAATATTTTCTAGGAAGAATATCTTAGAGGAAAAATGGAAATCTTCCTTCACTTTAGCATCTTGAGGTCTTGAAAATGAGAAGGATTTCAAAAATATTTTTGAAGAAACCAAAGAAGCCAGAAGTAGTGCTGAACAGCAATGAAAAAAATTAGAAAATGTTTCTTAAAACAATTAGCAGAATTAACCCTAGGGCACAGTGAATCTGGAACACTTGGCAGTCGGTCACCTGCCAAGCTATGCTTGGGGCCCACACTTCCAGCAGTAGGTCAGTAATCCAGAGATGCAGCAGGTAGCCTCTTGACTACCTGCCGCTCAGTGGGTGCTGGATCTGGGGCTGAGGCACATGTTCCCATAAGGAGTTTAAGAATCCTGACTCTACTCTCACCCATAGAGAACTTCCTCCTCTTTCAAGGATGCCTTTTTATTAAGCAGATTTCACCTGGATCACATTTTTTTGTAGGTGATTTGTCCTTGAGAATTTTTCCTGAAGAATTACAGGTACCATAAACTCCCAAGGCTGGCTGTGATAATTAGTAATAAAAGTTACACCTCAGGGTGCCTCTTCATTTCTGTGCCCCTGAGTAGACCCTGACATATCTAGGCCAACACATTGAACTGGAAGTCTAATAATTAGGCAACAAATTAGATATTCCAGAACTTCTTGGGAAATAAAGGATGAATGAATGAAGATCTCACTCTTCACTTAACCAACATTTCCCTAACATTACATCACCAAACTAGCCGAAGACAGCAGAGAGGTTTCTACTCTAGGCTCAACCTGCTTTGTGCCTCTTGACTGGCACATGTAAGGCTTTTTCCAGTATCCTCTGAAGCTTTTTTTTCTTTTTTCTTTTTCATCTGGAGACTTCACAGACTTGGGGGACAGATTTGTTTGCAGAGGCGTTTCCCAGGTTTGCTTTTCATCTGAGGGATGGTTGCCAAGGTGCTAGCTAACTGGGCTGTAACCACATAGGCATCCATGCCAATTAAAATGTGATTTTTTCTTTAATTAGCCTAAGTTTTGCTTCACAAAATGGATCAACCAAGATGACTTAAAGGGAAGCCAGAGAACCAGAAGTTGTGTCAAGTTCATTTCTGTGGCTCTTTCCCCACATTTGATGTCCTGGTCTTTTGCTTTAGAACAGCAACATTCTGCCCAAAGGTTTACTGATCTCAGTTTCTTTTTTC
Organism: Myotis daubentonii; assembly: GCF_963259705.1. Classification (NCBI taxonomy): domain Eukaryota; kingdom Metazoa; phylum Chordata; class Mammalia; order Chiroptera; family Vespertilionidae; genus Myotis; species Myotis daubentonii. Next base: position 36,792,120 of record NC_081861.1, read on the forward strand.
TTTTCTTTCCTTTTCTTTCTTTTCCTTCTTTCTTTCTTTCTTCCTTCCTTCCTTCCTTCCTTCCTTCCTTCCTTCCTTCCTTCCTTCCTTCCTTCCTTCCTTCCTTCCTTCCTCCCTCCCTCCCTTTCTCTCTCTCTCTCTCTCTCTCTCTCTCTCTCTCTCTCTCTCTCTCCCTCTCTCTCTCTCTCCCTCTCTCTCTCTTTCCATTCTATCTCTGTTTTCATTTTCTGCCTCTGTCCCTTCCTCCTTTCTTCCCTTCTTTCCTTAAGTTATACATTCTGAGATACTTTTCTCTAGCCCTGGACCAGCATCATCAACATGACCTGGGGGCTTGTGAGAAATGTAGACTCTTAGTCCCTATCCCAGACCTGCTGAATCAGGATTTGCACTTTTATAAGATCCCCAGGTGACTTACATGCCCACTGACATTTGAAAAGCACTGCTCTGAGGCTTTAACAAGGGACTGAAGCTATAGTAGTTGGGGAATAGGGACCTAGATTCTCAGATGGAATGGCTGATAATAAAGAGGGCTTGGAGGCTATGTGGCCCTGAGCCCTGATACCCTTGTTTCAAAAGATTCTTTCTGGGGAAAGTAGAAGTGAATATACAGCCTCATGTAGAGTCCATAAGTGGGTAATATGGAGGCTTGGTGAAGTCAGTCCCTCAAGACTTTTTATAAACAAGTGGGACATAAACTTGAGATCTGCTTTCTGTTTGGTAGGATCCTCCTAGGATTTCAAGGTTCTTAGAAACTACCAGGCCTGGGGATTAGAGGTGGCATGGTTCAATAAAGAAAGGACTTGTATGCATGCATATAAGCCTAACCAATGGACACAGACAAAAGGGGGGTGAGGGTATAAGTGGGGGTAGGGGTTGGGGGATAATAAGGGGATAAGGACACATATGTAATACCTTAATCAATAAAGAAATTAAAAAAAGAATATGGCTATAGGAGAAAGAAAGGCTGGGTTCTAGTTTCAGAACTGTCACCATCTAGTTGTGTTGACTTGAACAAGTCACGTGGCGTGTCTGGGTCTTAGTTGCTTAAAAGGAAATATCTTTCTGATGATGCAATAAAGTTGAGAACTCTTGGAAAAATGCTATGCAGATTTTAGATGTATTTCTTTGGATGCCAGTATCTCAGAATTTGGGATAATTAAACTAGGCCGAAATCACCCATGTACCATTCTATGAAAGAGCAAATAATATGCCCCAAATTGTAATGGGACTATATAACCTACTCAAAAATAAAATATTTTAAGCACATAACACATTAAATGCTTGCATGCAAACAGTGCTAATTACAGACAAATCCATGCATTGTACATTCAACAATGCAATGGGAACACTTTGTTAGTGGGTTAGTTCAGTGTACTTAATACATTGTAGCAAAAGTTTACAGTGTGCAGCAGAAAAGAACAACCAGCAACTTCATCAAACAAGATAATGTTTTCCATGGTGAAGATGAATGATTTATTTGGATGAAATGTTATTTAAAAATCAGCTGAATTTAGATTCACAATGTCAAATATAAGGAGATCAAAACACAAATAAATAAATTTGTAGAAATTCAAGCACATTGACATTGACTCATGAGGTCAAAAATCTCCCATGTAAAATAAGGGCTATGAAGTTGCTAAATGTTCTGTTCCACTTCAGATAGGTCTGTTAGTGATGACAGATGCACTTGAAGGTAACAAGACTATATTATTTTAAAAACTTCCAGAATAAATCATTATCCTAATTCAAGCTTGCCTTTGAACACATCTGAGTTATTGGTGATGGTGGTGGTGGGGTTGGCTATAGCTGCCAGAGTCAAGGTGGCATCAGTCAGGTTCATCTAAGTATGAATTTGGGGCAGCCAGCAGCAAGGATCCTAGATTGTTCTTTGGGAAATACTTACCTGAATATTAGTTCCAAGAAAGGGACAACAAAAGAACTCGAAGATTAAAAAAACTTTCTCATGCTTATACTTAAGAGAACACTGTTCCCCTATGGAAGCATTGCATTTCTCAAGGTGGCAGTGCCCCATTTTCACTCCTTATTTTAACATCAGTTCTGGAGCAGCTGATTTCTCTAAGGCTGAACTGTCCAATATGGTAGTCACTAGCCACATATGACTATTGAATATATACTTGATAATGTGGCTAGTACTAGTTGAGATGTGCCATGAGTATAAAATATGACCCAGATTTTAAGACTTAGTATGCAGAAAAGAATGTAAAATATCTCCTTTATTTTTATACTTATGACATGTTGAAAATATACCTTGGATTAAATAAAATATATCATTAAATTAATTTCACTTGTGTTACTTTTTAAACTGTGGCTACTAGAGCACTTGAAATTATGCAGTTCACATATGTGGCTGGCAAATATTTCTATTGAGCTGTGCTGCTCTAGAGAATTTTTTGCCTTTTGGGTCACATACCACAGTTTAATCACAACTATACTATTAGAAAAGCACTACGGTCTGACAAGAAAGCACAACCATTGTTTTCAAAGAATCAAGTGGTTGCAAAGAATAGACAATGCTTGAAACAAGAAAAAAAACTAAGAAACAAAAAATAAAAAAGAAAGAGATTAACATACAGCAACGTAAGGCTGATTAGTTTACTAGACCTTAACCGTACCCCTAGATCTTAACACTCTCTGTTCCATACACGTTGTAGCCTTCTCTGTATGTAGCATAATTTTGAGTGTTGGTGGCAGGAGCAGGCTTAAAGTTTTGGGTGTTCTTTGTAAGTTTCATGCGTTTGGACTCTGCCCGTGATTTGTAACAGAATTCTATCAAAGCCACCATCATGGCCAGCCCCAGACCTCCGACAAGTATATAGAAAACGCCTGCCACATTGCTCAGGCTCAGAGCGCTGGTCTTGTCCTAAGAGAAATGAACAATGTTATTAGTTCTTGGGGAAAACAAAGGCAATGGAACATTGTAATATATTACAACAGTATAGGATAGTTCTAAGTTGTAAAATAACTAAACATTGATGTAAGTGTTATGACTCAACTCTGGCAATTGACTGATGTTTCACAATGGCAGCAAGATGATCGATTGTTTCTGTTGACAGTTGTGATCCTCACCTATATGTTCTTTTATTTTGACTCCTTAAATCCTCTAGTACTTCAAATAGTGTCAACAACTAAATAAAACAGCACTTGGTCATGGGAGCAAAACTGTAAACATAACCACAATTCATTCCTCTTCCAGTCTCAATAAACACCATTTGCCAGAGTTGAGCTGTGACATAATCTCTATAAATGTAACACTCTTTTCATTTGGGAACTTGAAGCACTCTTTCCCCTCTCTGCCCCGCAACACCCCTTTCTCCCTTGCTCTCCCTGTGATAAACTTGTCAACAACTAGTCTTTAAGATACCAGGTGAAACTATTAGACCGTTCCTGATATTCTTATCTGGGGAGTTACTTCACAAGGGTTTGTTTAAAAAGGATTAACACTCCCCTTTCCTCTGGTGGTTGAGAAATTGCTCCCTTTGGGGACTGGTTGCTAAGTGTTCATCCTTAGGGCAGCAAGTCTTTGTGCTGCTGGAACAAGGGCACAGCACAAAGAATTGGCTCTAATCCATCTTCCTGAGAGTTTAAGGAAACTGTCAGGAGAACTTATTGGTCCTGAATTGGCTCCATACAAATCAGAAAGCTTCTAGGAGCCCGAGGATTTTTTAAAAATCCAGCTCATTTTTAGCTTTTACTCCAGGGAAGTAGCAAATAATAATAAAAAAGACTACACTTATCTGCTTTCTATTCAAAATAGGGGAAAAATTGAGGAAGCCGGTCAGTGACTTTCAGGTCAAACTCTGCAAATCTGACTAAGCTATCTGCCTGTATGAAAAAGCAAAAACTGAACTGCTGAACCATGGAAAGAAAAAAGTTGGTGCCTTGAGCCCTACCTTGAGGTAGGACACACCAAGGGCCAGGAGCCTCTCTTTGAAACAAACAAAAAAAAAATAGCATTTTGTAGTCTTTTTAGAGTGAATGTAACCATTTTGCTGCTGAATGCAATTGAATGGAATATCCAAATTGTTAAATCAGTGAATTGAGAATCTTATTCAAATGATAACTTAGTGAGCAGACGATGGTCATTGCTGACACTCAATGTTCTGTGGCTCAGCTAGTCCTGGTACCATTTAAAGAATTAAATGTAGACAATATGGCCTTGTCCTGATTCTATTTTCATAGGAGCCAGTCCTATACTTGTTTACTTTACTAAAACTGCCAATTGGAATTGGATCACATGGTCAGGAAGGGGGTAAGTGTATGCTTCATGTCTAAACAACCTTCCAAATAGTCATTCTTCTAGGATGACTGACAGCTAGACAAGTGGTAACAATTTGTTACTTATGGAACAATGGATCATTTCTTTAAGGAAGCTGGTGAGGCTATCTTCAAATATGTTCCACAGTCCATTAGGAAATGAACCAATTTTTGGTAACCCTCCCTCTGCCATGAGACTTTTATATGTATGTGGCATTTGATGGGGGAAAAGTGTCCTTTGACATAACCCATGTAAGTTGTAGCAACAAGAACAGTTTCAAGTTCCATGTATTTAAGTTTCACAGAATTCCCTGTTGTGGGATGTAGAAAACCAGTAGCAAAATGGTTCACTGCACAGGGAAAATGAGTGGCATTTCATGAAATGAATTAACTGATACCACAATATTAGTTCAAAAAAAAGGAAAGGCAAAAATCGAAACTAAAAAAAAACTTTCTTAGGGGAACAAAGGGGGGCAGGAAGGAGGCAGGGAAGAGTGTTTCATGCTTATCAATGTGATGTTATCCTGACAATGTAAACCCTTAAGGATCATGCGACTGAATTTAAAAAAGTATTATGTACATTTAAATGACACCTTTGGAAGAGAGAAGTGTGACAGACTTAATGAGATTCGAGATCCAAATAGATGCTGAACTCAATACGACAGCAGCTGGGAGGAAGCTAATCATTCTGCTCACAGAGACCAGTCTTAGTGATTTATTTCTTTGACTGTTTTCAGATAGGATTGACATAATACATTAATAACCAAAGGTATTTACAACTACAAAGTCTCTGACACTGTAACAGGTTAAGACAAAGTACTGTCACAACTGGATCTTTCTTTTTTTTTTTTTTGGTTGTTGTTATATTTTCTATTTGAACTTTGGAAATGTGAAATACAGTAAAACCCCCTTATAACACAGTTTCTTCTTTTATAGCTTTGGAAATGCAGTGGGCCAGATTGAATCCCCTAATTATAACAATAGCTTTCTAGAGTTAATGATTGATGTCACATGACAGGCCTCTGAGGCTGGTGTTTGCCTTATTCCTTTAACGCTGGTGTTATAAAGGGGTCCCACTGTGTCAGGGAGTGTGTGTTGGGAAGGAAAGCCTTTTTAGGGTAGAAAATAAACAGGGGTTCAAAATGTGATTGCTAATCAGTACAAAAAGACCTTCAGCGACTGACCTTACTCCCGGAGTCCTTGGCTCCACATTCCCCCTTATCGTACCACCATTTGTTTTTCAGCTTGTCTAAGATGCCTTGTTCACTGAGTTTCAATACTGCAAGGTTTACAGGCGTTCTTCACGTGGGAAATAACATAAATAACATTATATTATGTTATTTTATGTTATTCAAGCTTCAAACTACTTTAAAACTATAGAAAGCGATAAAGCAGGGGGCCCTGGCCACAGAGTAATTTTAGACACTACAGGCAACCTGAGCATTACCTTATAAAAAGTTAACACTACAGCAACGCTATATTTACCAGGGCCTGCCCATATCGCTTTGAGTAATCGGCACACACTGTTAAATAATGAGGATAGAAAAACAGGCACTCCTCAGATAGGCTGTGTGTGGTGAGGAGGGTCTCTCCTCAAGTGACAATCGTCGGCGGCAGCTTGCAGTAGTTTTGTGACGAGATGTATTAGGTTTGATCTAACCGGGTGTCTTGTTGTACTTCCAGACAGAAAGCAAGTTCTATGGAGGAGTGGGGAAGGGGGCTGAGCCAGAATGGGCAGCATTTCCATATGTGAAAGGAGACAAAAGGATGAATCCGAACAGAAAAGAGAATAGATTCTTTGTGAATAACATGCCTTCTGATTGATTGTCCTTTATTACACAAATATGTTGCCCAGCCAAAAATGATCTTAGAAAGAACTGTATTCCATACATGTATTCACTCCACAAACTAAATTCTTATACACATCCTAATCTTAGTATTAAAAGTATAATGTGGACCTCTGTGTTTTGGATAAGAGGAATACTTTCAACAGTAGGAGAACTGGCCTATAGTTGTTTTTGAGTTACTGACTAGCTGTCTCTCTGAGATGCTCAATTCAGGCCGCCAGAGAGTGAACCAGAATGTTTTGAACTAGATTATTAATACGCATGACCTAAAATGCAAACTGCCTGCCACTGTGGGTAGCACTGTAGAGGAACAGCTTAGGTAAGCTTCTTCTGGGAAGATAAGACTTCCTTAACTGAGAGGCTAATATATCTTCAGGAGGCCAGGCCACTGCTACCTAGTCCTCCACACCTTAAAGCATAAGCACTACAGTTGGAGCCACTGGGCAAAATGTAGGAAACCCTACTGGTCCCATGATAAAGATTTTCTCTCTTAAGAAATTTCTTCAGCTATAAAATGGGAATAATGACCATTACCCTGGTGTCTTTCTAGAACTAATGAATTTTAAATACAGTATCTCTAATAACTTTGGATAATTAATACATTATATATAGAGCATGGCATAGTTTTATTACAAGGCAATAAACTACTGGGTGTTCAGACTCATATGAACAATATTGCCAATACCAGTGCATATTAGTTTGAATGCCACGGATTTACAAGGAGGAAAGCAGACACATTTATACACACTTATGTAACTATGAACATGATAGAAATTTTCCTAGCTTATTTTGGATAAGTTGGACTTCCTATAGTCACAGAGATCTGGTCTCTATCAGACCAAGTCCTCAAAACTCATTTCCTTTCTTCCCCACTTTGCTGTTGAGAGCAGAGGGAGCATCTCAACCTGAGATATTCTGAGAAATGTATCATCATTTAAAATGATATGTAATTTCAGAGTACTTGAGATTTGAAAAATTAAAAACTTTTAGTGTCAGGGAGGTGACATTTTCTCAGTTAGTGCAGGGCTTGGAAGCCAGAATATCTGCATTTAGTATCTTACCAGGAAACTGAGGTCCTTTTATACTTTAAACAAGTTCCTTCAATCAGTGCTTACAGTCTTAGGCTTTTCAAATGCCAACAGAGATGCTTAGAATGCAAAGAAACACAATATACTCAAAACTTTGAGCCTCTTTAAGATATTATTGGCAGTGAAAGTTAAGTCTTAGACTTTTAAAGGACAGACAGACCATCTCTTGCCCTGACATAAGTGTTGGAACTGCCTTCTCCCCTAATCCTCACTGTGTGGCTCTCTTCTCTCCTTTTCCCTATTACTTTTTGTTTTATCACTACCACCTCTCCCCAGTGCTCTATGCCTTAAGCTAAGTGCTGGCACCTAGGCTTAGGATTCTGGCAGTTAGCTCAGATCGCAGGGGAGATGCATATGGGTGACCAATTCCATCAGGACCAAAAAGTACAAAGCATTTCCTTTTTCCTTTCTGTATTACCTCTTTTCTTATTACAAAGGGCCCAGATTACTCAGACTGCTTCTCTAAGCCCTTACCAGTCCCTGACCTCCCTCCAGATCAGTGGTTCTCAACCTTCCTAATGCTGCGACCCTTTAATACAGTTCCTCATGTTTGGTGACCCCCAACCATAAAATTATTTTCGTTGCTACTTCATAACTGTAATGTTTCTACTGTTATGAATCATAATGTAAATATCTGATATGCAGGATGTATTTAGGTGACCCCTGTGAAAGGGTCATTCGACCCCCAAAGGGGTCGCGACCCACAAGTTGAGAACCGCTGCTCCAGATACTATGTTCTTCAAATTACTTCATTCAATTTCTTCAGTACAGCTAGTTTCACTAGGTCTCAGGAACAGAGAAGTCTGATCTCTATTTAGACTCACTCATGCTAAGATCCAAATAGAGACCTCTCCCTAGAGATTCTGGTTTTGTTTGTTTTTTTAAAAATATATTTTATTGATTTTTTACAGAGAGGAAGGGAGAGAGATAGAGAGTTAGAAATATCGATGAGAGAGAAACATCGATCAGCTGCCTCTTGCACACCCCCTCCTGGGATGTGCCCGCAACCAAGGTACATGCCCTTGACTGGAATTGAACCTGGGACCCTTCAGTCCGCAGGCCGGCAGCTCTATCCACTGAGCCAAACCGGTTAGGGCGAGATTCTGGGTTTTAAAGAAGTTTGTCAGCCTTAAATGAAGTAGGCTGATAAAAGCAAGACATATTAGTTTAAAGTAGTGGTTCTCGAAGTGTGGTCCAGGAACCCCTGAAGGATCCCTGAAACCTTTTCATCAAAGGGTCAGTGAGGTCAAAACTATTTTTATAATACTAAGGCACCCTTGCCCTTCTCACTCTTTTTTCCCCATAATCAAAACTTTATTGAAAAATTGACACCAAAATAGATCACTGTTGTATACTTCCAAAATTAAATGTAATTATGTTATCCTGGTAGGTTAACTAGAATTACTAAACTGATAAGGCTTTTTGTGATATAATCCAAATTCAGGAAGCTGTGTGGATCATTAGTGTTGCTTTCTTCTAAATGAACACCCTTCAGTGAGTCTAGCCTTTCCTCCTGTCGGCTGGCACAGCACTGTTGAACAAACTATGCAAAGAACCACCGTCTGAGCGCGGCTGAAAACCGTGGTGATATTGTAGCAACCTGGACATTTTACATCCATAAAATAAGAATTTGGACTTTGAACTAGCTGTTTCTTTTTATGTTTTTTCTTTTCCTCTTCCAAGGACGGGTGTAGTAAATCTCTAGCCAAAAGCATGTTGATCCTCTCGCAGGCGCAGCCCGTCCCGATCTCCTGCCCTTCTCACTGTCACTCTTATTCTTTAACGATGTACAGTGGAGTTCCCTGGAGGCTACATGACATGTGCTATCACAATAAATTGAATAAAGCAGGAGAAATGAGAATCCTATTCTCTTATATTTAGCCAGACATTAACAAGAGTTGCAAGAATATAGGACAATACCACTCCTTGATAATTTATTTTTGTTTTGGAAAAATATAGTTATTTTTCATAAAGTACATTATGTTAACATAGATTTATTATTTTAAAACTGAATCAATGAATATATTCATTTAAAATTATTCAATTTTAATTTTTGATATGCTAAATATTAATAGATATAACACACATAAACAAAATTTTGGGGAGTTCCTATAATTTTTAAGTGTGTAATAGGATCCTGGGACAAAAAATTTTGAGAAGCACTGTTTTGGGGTGTGGGGGGTGGATACTATGGGCATTTAGAGGGTAGAGGCCAAAAATGATGCTAAACACTCTATTGTATACTGGACAGCCCCTCACAACAGAGCTCCAAATGTCAATTGTGCTGAAGTTGAGGAACCCTGCCTTACAGCATCCAGACCTCATTTGATGTTCCAGGACTTTAGATAAATCTGACAAATGATATACTCTAGAAGTTTAGTCTTTGATTGGAAAAAAAAACCACAGGGCTTATGAAATCTGGCAGGGAGCCAATGTGCATTTGGGAGCTTCCAAATAAAAATGAAGGAGAAAAACAAACATTTCAAGCAGCAGCACAGCCAAGGAGCACAAAGCTGTAATCAGAAATCACAGATAATACCACTTAACAAGGTTAGGATAGCTGCCAAGAAAAGAAGGTACTGTAAAGGCCAAATCTCCTAGAACAGTATGTCTCTGTGGGGTGGAATACATTCCCAAGATGGCAGAGAAAAACTGCCATAATTTTCTCTCTTACTGTACCTCACTGGATGTACTGCCTAGCCCAACGAAAATCAACCAAATCTATTGACACCTTCCCCCAGCCCACACACATGCACATAATTTGATATTTTAAAGGATGTGGAATTAGGTGGGCATTCGGTCATTTTAAATGTCACTTTCTTCATGAAGCCATTTTAACTCTCCACCCCAATATTTTCTCTTTCCTCTTTCATCTCCTACCTTGCTTGTTATTTATGTCCATGTCTTGTAACTCCCACTACACTTTTTACTTCTCAAGAGCAGGAACCATGGCTTATGTATTTTTATCCCCACTTAGAATAACAGTTCTCTCCATAAATATTTATTGAATAGATAACTCTCTTTTAGAATTTTGTTTTTCAGCTTAGTACTTCACATAATTATTATAATAACTATTATTATTGGTCAAGCTTAATGATCACTCTAAGAAGGTAGATTTATGGTATCTACAAGTAAAGGGATTGAACTATAGATCGGTTAAGCAATCTGCTCAAGCCTGCACAGCAATTACAGGTCAGGCCAGATGGCAAATTAATATACTGCCAGCTCTGTACTATGCATTCTACAAAGGAACACACATAATGGTAGCAGTCCTCCTTATTTTTGTTCTTTGGGCTTGGATGTTCACAGTGAATTTTTTCTTTAGGGACCGCCGTACTCCAAATAACTATCAACCTAGCAAGGGCATATCTTGCAGCTGGGGCCTGTCACTGTGGTGTAGCAATATGTCTCCAGGGTAATATTTCAGAGCAATTACTGTAGGCCCTTAACTGGTACCTAAGAGAATTACAAGTCAGAAATATTTATTATACTCATCTCAATAGAGAACAGAAAGAATTACACAAAGTAGGTCAGATTCCTTTAATGGAAATTAGTGAGGCATTCTTTCCTTTGAAGGGCTTGCTATGAACTTTTTGCTGAGGAGAGACCTCCTAAGACAAGGGCATGGGTGGCAGGCTTAGGGAGAGAATAGGAGAGCTTTGTGATGCAATTTTAGGGGGTCTGGGAATGCCTCCCCATCCAGAAATATTTTCACCTGAAATTCTCCCATTAGAATTGCACACCTTTAAGTCAGAGCAACATTTCTTGTTAAAATACACAGCTTCCTGATAAATGGGAAATGAAACAAACTCCAACTCTTTGTTCCATATTCTTTAAAAATATTTTGGTGAGAGTGTAAAGTTCTAAGAATAAAATGATTTACTGCACTTAAGTCATAAAAATGTATGTGGATTGTTGATCACACGGAGAGGGTAAGAGTAAATGTGAATAAGAGAGTCATTTATAAGTATGGGAAGGTAGTGCTGACCTGTGGTAGGATAACGATTCCTTAGTGTGGGGAACAGTCATGGAATAATGTCAATTTAAAAAATAGGGGTAGTAATATAATTCATAATGCCTTGAAAATGAGTTCTATTTTTAAAGAAAACATAACTGGCTGATAAAAATTTCTGCTTATCTCTCCCATCCACACCTGGCAATAACTCAGCTACAAAGGACTGTATTCACTAAGCCAAGGCATCAACCCCAGGTGGCAGTTGTTTAGGTTCCCAGCTCACTCCTTGGTTGTACCAACCAGCCATTTAAAAGTTCAATGTTATCTTATTGATGGCCAACATTACAAATGATGATACGGCCATTTTTTTCCCCCCTGTGAAAGTAGAAACTGTTTATTCTTTAAAAGTAACTAAAAATTTTGATATATGTGTTTCAAAAGCACTGTCCAAATTTTTTAGATTTTAATTTTAGGGTATACTTAAAATAGGTAGTTGGAACCATGTTGGATTCTTATCAACATGAAATGTGGTGAGAGTGGTGTGACGGTGCTGAGTTTCCTGATAGCGGCAAAGAAGAAAAAATAGCCTTGTGAATTAATAAGCAAGTTGATTTCTCTAAATGGTGATCCTGGAAGGGCTGAGATAAGAATTTGTTCTATAAATATGGCTCTAGGCCTGAAAAATATAGGAACCCAGGGTGTAATATGATTCATTCACCCAGGAGACTATGGGATATATTCTGTTCTGAATGGCTTCACTTATGAGTAGGGACACCTAAAGAGCAAATGTCTGTTTAATTAATAATGCCAGAAGATCTTCAATAAAGCCCTTAGGAGGGGTACATATATGTGTAAATATGTAGATTATGGGGAAAGACAAAGAGGTCAGAGAGAAGTAAAAGAAATATGTGCGAGGATGGTGTATTTGCATAGTTAATTAGAAACCTGCTCTAACAACATAATATCTGGATAATGAATATAGAAACTTATCACAACCTAAGCTGGAAGCTCACCCTATGCCTCATTCAAACCTTATTCCTGATTACTAACATTTGCTTCTTGGTACGTACTTGGTAGTGATTTTTTTGAACAATTTATTAGAATATCTTTGGCCCAGTGGAGGGAGGACAGCCATCTCTCTCTCTCTCTCTCTCTCTCTCTCTCTCTCTCTCTCTCTCTCTCTCTCTCTTCCTGAAGACATTTCAGGTTTTAATGGTGACAAGTCACCTTTTCTAATAGCTCACTTGATTTTCTAGCCTTTTCTGGAGAACTCATAGAATCACACAGGAAATCACAGGCATGTATAGTAAGACCTCACTTAAAATGTTATTGATGGGTTCTGTGACTTTAAGTGAAATGATATATAACAAAATCAATATTACCAAAGGCTAATTGATATAAACAAGAGTTAAGTTTCTATGCCATCTCATTGTTATAATGAAACAATGTTGAATGAAATGATGTTATTTGAGGACCAGCTGTATAGATAGGCAGCTGCACACATCACTGCTCAGGTAGGTCTTCATTTATTAGGCTGAAGCCCATTGAAGGCCAAGCAAGAGAAGAATCTTTGCTGTATGAGAAAATTTACTCTAAGGTCTTTTATATTCTTTTCTCTAGGTTACCTTGGGATATGTGTAGTGAAAGAATTTACCTCTCCATATAGTAGCTGTTGGAGGCTGTGGCATTTCAAAATAGGCCCTAGACCAGCCGTGGGCAAACTACGGCCTGCGGGCCACATCCGGCCCATTTGGCTGTTCTATCCAGCCCGCGGAGCCGAAAGAGGGAGGGTTCTCTTGCTCTCCCCTCCGCTCCTTCATCAGCAGCAGTGTTAACATGGCAACGTCGGGAAACACGGCTGCAGCTCCTTCTTCTGAGTCCAGTTTAAGAACCCATTGTGGCCCTCGAGTCAAAAAGTTTGCCCACCCCTGCGGCCTAGACTATACTAGTGTCTGGAGCCCTTTTGAAATATCTCTACCCATTTCTTTGCACAGGGGTTTCTGGGTGCAAGATTCTAAGGGAATGAGGGTTTTAATTATTTCAATCCTTCTACCCTTAGAGAAAGCCCAAGTTTTCTTTACAGTAGAGAGCATGCTCATATGACTGTTGGCATTACTAGACTCTGGTCACTCAGATGACCCTCATTTCACAGGGGCAGCTACAATGATTTGCAGAGCTATGCAGTGCTTAGCTGCTAGAAGCTCCCTCTGAGAGAGTATTTATATCTATGTAGTTCACAAATGTAGCTCAAACCTACTTAATTCCTTGCTAATGAGATCATAATTTAATATAAGTGCAAAGAGCAAATTCAATAATGCATGCATGTAACATTAGGAGTTGAAAGCTGTGAATCATTTTACTAAGGGGCTTAAGAATGCTGGTGATTAAAACCTATTGATGAGCATCTATATTAGAGTAGCAGCCCCAAAGCCACTTGTAGATATGTGGGTAAAACCAGTGCATTTCCAAATGATAACCTCTCAAATTCAAAGTAATAGACCCTTTGATTCTACAAGTTGTGAATTTCACTGATGGATTTCTGCCAAACTGGGCGTTTGTCCAACCTCTCCCTCTAGAACAGGAATCCAAAATAATTATTGGTTATGGACATAACCCAATTTGTCTGAGAGGACTTCTTATTCAATTTGTTCCTGACAGAGAGAAGGAGCTCAGGGAAGATGCTAAGCTCTCAAAGAAGGCAGTTTTGGTTAAAATGTGACTGCAGGTACTTTCCCAAGTTCATAATTGATATGATTTTCTTGATAACTTGTTTTTAAATTCCATTAAAATTAAAACTATAGAATTTGGTTGAGTTTTATTATAAGTGTGTTTTATTTAGATATCCCAATGACCCTGAGAAAGAGGCATAGACATCTAGTTCATTCCCCTGAGTCTAGCCAAATTTTTATTGAGAGTTTAATATAATGGGTGCCAACATTCTCTTTTTCCTCAAAAGCTTTCCCTTGACCATAACCCATAGAAGAATAATCAGTTCAGCTTACACCCCAATAGATAGAAACAAATGGAGTCAAATATAAGAACTGAAAGTTGGTTGCCATGTCAGGGCACATACTGCCCTCCTCTAGCGAGCATTTTGGCATTCATTTATCTGCATTTTCAGTAGTGAAGCTAGACAGAACACACCAGCAGAGTCAGTCTCTCTCTCTCTCTCTCTCTCTCTCTCTCTCTCTCTCTCTTTCTCATTCAATCTCTTTTTATTTTTAAAAAGTGTAAAGTATGCTACTGCCTTATGTCTATATTTTGAGAAACATCTTCTTCAAGGCAAGATGAAATTAAGTTTTAAGATGAATCTAGACTTGGACCACACTTTTGCCACTTCTGACAATTAGGGATTTGCCTCATGTGCCAAGGGCCAAATGCTATACCGCTCTCTAGAAAGTCAAAAGAGAATGGATTTCAATTGTTCTCAGTAAGAAATCTGCCCCACCCTGTTCCACCAACCTCAGTTCCCACCCTCATTGAATGCATTTATTTGTTTCAAATCTTTCATGTTTCTTTTCCATGGGCTGTCCTACTTTTCAGAGAGTGTGGTTCTGTAACCTCCTCTCCAGATGAAAGGAAACCAATTGATTTGGTCTTAGAGGGGCAGAAAAGGCATAGACATACATCATTTCACTATGCCATTGCAACAGTGTCTTTCCTTTTGGAAATTATATAACAGCATTCTTACCTTCAGGCTTTTTACTCCTGCTCCTCTTTCTGTAGCTCTGGTGTTGGACACTTAGTCATTATTTTTCAATAAGAAACACATTCAAGTTATCAGGATAACCAAAGGCAAATAATCATATCTTAATCATAGAAATCATGTTAAGGCCACATAGTCAATTTAAAAATTAAAACATCAGTAGAATGGTTAATTTAACAAAAATGTTTTCTTTTTGGATTACAATTATTTTCCGGTGGTAGAATTTATTCTTTAACACCATCTTGCAAACTCAATGGTTTTGGCAGTCACTGGACTGGTTCAGTTCTTAAGGCAAAGAGGTCCCTTGCTTGAAGCTGTCACTTGAGAGAAAAAGTGAGGATTTGCTCTTGGGAGAAAGACCTGAGTAAGTTCAAGGAGCAAATTTAGTCACTACCAGAAAATAAAATTGTCAGGTTCTTCATACTTCCAGGAGGCAGCACCAGCACAGAGACATGCAAATCAATGAAGAGCATAGTATACTCACCCTACTCTTTGATTCCAAACCAGTCTTGATGATTCACGGAAACTTCTTTCAAGAAGGAACTTCTTCCAAGAAGGAAATGCCATCAATCTGTAATGATTCTTGCCTACACACATAACAGTGTCAGTAAAGAGTCATTGGGATCCATCTTAACCCTGGGTATCCAAAATGTCTACCTTTGGGGATGGCTCCTGCCAATAAAAGGTCCATCTTGTTGCAGGTAAAAGGCAGATGCAGATTCACATCCATTATTCAAGGCCCCAAAATGTCAAAGACTTCTGGGTATGGAAGAGAAGTGGTTAAGAAATGGTGGCATAGGAGAGGAGAATTGAGGACATACATGGAAGAAGAAATACACACAAAACTGAGGATCTCATTTATGCATATGGGCAACACAGTATCACCTCAGTCATCTATGTATCACTGAATAGGAAGCCAAAGGCATTTGGAAATGGACTGTCTTAAAAGTATAACTTTTCCCTATCTTTGAGTAGAAGACTCGCTAAGCAAATGTATGGGATTAAAAAAAAAGATTGCTATTGATAGGGAGGAGAATCATGTTTGAATTTCTTAAGAGAACAAACTGTTTTTAGGTACTTTGAAAGCACCAGTACAAAAGGAAACAATTTCAATTGCAGGTCATGTTTTGAATTTATTAAAACAAGTTCCCTAAGTTCTTTCCTAGCATTACATTAGCTAGTATAATCTAGTCCCTATATATATTTGAAGATAATAAAACTGCATTTCTTTATCAATATTCTACAAATCATAATGATCATCAAATGATTTAGTTAATTAATGGAAGCTTAACTGCATATTCCAGCCTCATCCCTTACTTTCCTATATGCCTTACAAGTTAAGGCACCTGTGGTACAACTCTTATTGAAGTCAAGTTCAGAATGGCCCCACTTAAACATTCTGTTCCAATGTCCCCCAAAACACATAAAGTGTGATGATTTTCAGCTTAGAAAATATGGACACTGGGGGCCTATTTAAATCCCTGGATAGAACTAAAGCCAGGGCAATTCTAGGGTGAGGTGGGATAAGGTTTATAATGCCTTGTCACCCCAGTCACAAAAAGCTTGTTTCACTGACCTGACCCCCTCTAGTAAAGTAGGACTACACGGGAAAGCTAATCTGATACACTTTACCCAAGATTAAGAGAATGAAATATGGTGGTGCTTCTTTCGAAGTATTTGAAAGTTTGAGATGACGGGCAGCTATAGAGGGAGGCTGATATGTTTATGAGGTAATTCAGCAGCTAAATCCCCATTCTGCTGTGATTTACAGTGACAGACATATTGGCTGTGTCACAAACCCCCAGTGAACTGGGTTTAGCACTGAAATAACCTACTGGCTCTTTAAAAAAATATATTTTTATTGATTTTAGAGAGGGAAAGAGAGATAGAAATATCAGTGAGAGAGAATCATTGATGGGCTGCCTCCTACCCACCCCCTACTGGGGATTGAGCCCACAACCTGGGCATGTGCCCTTGACAAGAATTGAACTCGGGACCCTTTAGTCTGTAGGCTGAGCCAAACCTGGTAGAGCAACCTTCTGGCTCTTAATCACCACATTTGCATGCACATTGTAATAAAGCACTAACACAAAAGGTTGATTTGCAGGTTAAAATCCCCCAAACCACAGCTCTAATTCCATGATCCTTGCCTGCATTTAAAGTCCATCAAGGAAGGATCAATTCTGATTTGTTTAGGCTCTATTAACTCAAGTTCAGAAAAATGGTAAAACTAAGAAGTATTTTAGTTCTAGCCTGTAGGTCTGGTTCAGAGGCTACTTTAGTGACAGGCTTTGAATTAATTCCTTCTATTCATAAAATAAATTAAAGTAAAATAAATATCTACTTCATTAGTTTAAGCATGTGCATATTTAAAACAGCCTGAATAGTTGTTGGTTCCTTCCATAGAATTGTGACTTTTTGAGAATAGGCTTAGGATGTGTAATGTCTCATGCCAGGGGGAAAAAGACAACAATTTAACATAATTGCCCATTTATCATTACTTAAAGGTTGCAGGAGACAGACAAAGAGATCAGTAGTGTAGGTTTTTCTCCCTCTCCTGGTTTCAGAGATAATAGGTGTGGAAGTGTTTTTTAACAAGTAAAAGCACTCATAAATGTCGGGCTTTGTGATTGCTGTCATTTTTAGTAATCAGTGTGAGGTCTATAATGGCTTCAATATGCCATTTGCATTGTAACCAAGGTAGTTGAGAATGAACCTGATTTTTATGGAAATATGTCACATGCAGACAGATTGACATTGCTCATTGGATGGTTAGATGTGATAAATTGCTATCTGCAATATTATCACAGGAGGTGGCCCTGAAAGTCTGAAGAGATTTGTAATAGCATTAGCTGTGTGACCTTCTCAAAGTCACCACCATCTCTGGGTCTCACTTTCTCTATTAGATGATATATTCAGCAGTCAATTGTCATGTTAACTGGGGATGGGATACAATAAAGAACTGTAATTCTCAAGCCATTTTACTAATACATTTAAATCTTACTGATTTGGACTAACAGAGGAGGGGTTGTCTGAATTAAAAAGTCATGAATTACAAAATCTGTTTGAAGAATGGCAATTTTACTACTTTAAGTCTATTTTGTAATTCAAACTCACTATAAAACATTGCTTTCTGGAGGTCTTTGTGAGCACTACTTTAGCAGATATATTTGTAATGAATATGATTATATCTAATAGATGCTTCCAACATTTGAAAAAGGTTTGTTCTCTTAAACAAAAATTCAACTGACAATCTAGTCCCAACTCTCATTTGCTTAACAAACCTCTCTTGGCTGCATCCCTGATAATATGAAGTTAGATTATAGACTGGTCCCTGTCCAGTTTATCACAGATTATAAATTAGAGGGCTCCAAATTAATGAGGTTTCACTGCCTTTTCTACTTTCTTCTCCATTGATTTGTTTTTGGCATCACCACTAAATAGTGGTAAAAGAGAGTCAAATTCATCTCTTGCCCCTTCTCTCACTCATTTTCAGAAAACAGCAGGTAGCAAGAAGGAAGAAGATAAAGGCAAGCTCCTTGGTAATCCAGAAATAGAATAAGCAATCATTGGATATGCAGCACTGATCATACTATTATCCGTAGTTGAGAAAACGGTTGACTTATTTCAAAAGATTGGCTGGAACAATGACTGAAAAAAGTGATTTGAAGGATACCTGGCAGGTAGCACTATCATCAAAGAAGTTGAAAACATTTAAGATCTACTGAAATATTTTTCTATTTGCATATAAAAGTCATATAATTTGGAAATTATGGGTCGGCGATTAAGTTACTTGATAACTTTGCAGCAGTATCAGCTGAGAAAAGAAAGTTGATTGTTGGTTGTAATTAGTAAATAGCTGGTCTAAAGTTTTATGGATCTTCATGATACCAAAACATCTGGGTAAAAAGTGAAAATTCAACTAAATGTGTGTAGATTTTTTATGCAACATCAAACATTTGGTTATTTGAAAACTTCTGGGCAGTTGGCATCATGTGGATGTTTTAGAGTCATCTTGAAATAGTCCATAGCTCCTTTTAACCATGCTGAGATGAATTCCTCAGAGTAATGTATCCAATCCAGCTCAATTTTCATTCCACAACTAATTTCAATGATATAATTGGGTTCTCTGTGGCCTGCCATTAACATGAGAAGAAGACCAGGAAGAAGGTGCTAAATACTATAGGCATCAGGCTAGCCATTCCAAAACTCAAATAGGCCAAAAGTTTGGCTAAACTGTCAATGTCATTAGTTCACATAGGTGGGAAAGGAAGTTACTGCTTTTTGACACACAGTAAAAACTTGATTAATTGGCATCCATAAGGAATGGATGGAATTTTCAATACTCATTTTGTTTCATTCTTGGTTAATAACATTTTCCCCCTCAAAGTGCTTGTATCCACTTTCTTTCCTCAGGTAAGAAGCCTCTAATATTTGAGGGTCAATCCAGATGGAGAGAAGATATAGGAGACAGAGCTGAATGTGATCTAACCACAGGTAATTGCTTGGCAAGTGATTAAAAAGTCAATTCCTTTCAGTCTTCTCTTTTAGTACTATTGCTGCTTTCTCATCATTGCGGATTACTGAGGGGTGCTCAATTTAGTTAATTGGGGTACTGGTTAGGTGAGTTCTGGTTAATCAAGGTTTTATAATAAAAGACCTCGCCAATGCCTGGTAAGATTATGTGCTGAAGAAAGTTATTCTTAAATTTATTTCTTTGAACATACTCTGTATTACTGTTTCTAAACCCATATTATTCTGCAGACTGGTAAACTAACTTTTCTGTCAGGATGCTGAAGAATGGAGAGGGAAAGAGAGGAACAGAGGTGTAACCATTGTCTTTGAAGGAGAAAAGTTTTGTCTTGCCTATCTGATGATCTGTGGTTGGGAAACACTGTTCTTCACCTTAAGATGCCCATGAATTCTTGGTTGTATAAAAGTCGATCTTACATGTTTCGATATAATTCTCATTCCCTTTGGGCCATGGAGAATTCTGTTTTCAGGTCCTCTCCTGTACTTACCCAATCTGTCCTTCCATCATTTGGTAACTTGGCTTCTGAGCTTGCTTCCATTTCTTGTTGCTTGGAGGAAGGCTATTCATTCTTACTAGCCCTGAAGAGCATTAAGGAGTCAAAGGAATGCCAAGTAAGATGTGTTTTCTCATAATGGTAGCCTGGATTACAATTTGACCTACCTGAACCAAGAACATGGCTAAGGAAGCCAAATCAGGAATTTATACACAAAGAGTACACAGTTAGGCGACGCACTTGTTTAAATATACAAAATCTCTTTGCAAAGTCTAGATATGAGGTGGCCTATTGAAGAAAGACCCCATCTAACTTGAAACCGAGCTTATTTTTGGCTTTCAAGTTAAGTGGGGCCAGCTTAAATAGGCCATCACATATAGAAAAAAATATCTCATCACTCAAACACATAATTGAAGAAGCCAACTCTAATCAACCAACCAACATCTGTGAGCAACATTATGCCTTAAGCGGAAAAAAGAGGCTGTAACCTGACTTTTTAGTAGGTGGGTTTGATTTCTCACACCACTCAGCTGAGGCAGGCGGGGGACAGTCTTAAGGAAAGCCTTGGGCTATTGAAAGCCTAAGGCAGTGAAACCCACACCATAGCCTTCATAAGGCAACCAGTCCAGTGTGTGATGGGAAGGAAGGGGTGTGGATAGGGAGCCTCTGTCTGGGAGTTTAAGAAGGGACCCAAGTTAGATCAAAAATGCAGGCAGCGCCCTGAAGTCTTTCTGGTTCCCAAAGCTGCCAGGCAGGGGAATAACCTGGTCATTTCAATTTATGTGTGAGTCTTGTGCTCTCTCCTCAATAATAAGATAACAGTCTTGCCGATTACTCGTCACTAAGGGTACCCGGTTGTGGTGACATTGAGGCTGACCTTGGAGTCACCGCCCCCGCTGCCGCACTCTCCTTTGTCGTACCACCATTTGTTTTTCAATTTGTCCAAGAGGCCTTGCTCATTCAGTTTTAATACTGCCAGGTTAACAGCATTTCTTGAAACGATAAAACATAACTTGTAAGAAAATGCACAAATGCTTAGGAAATCGTTAACGTATAAAAAGGAGCACAAGAGGACAAATTGGCTAAATTTCACAGAACGTGGAGCTATAAAAATGTCTGTACAGCAAATACAGGGTTAAATATTGGAAGGTGGCATGGAGGATAACATTTGCTCAAAACTGAAGTGTGCGGGATGGGGAAATTGTCTTTGAGAAAAAAAGTAACAAGAACACCACATCCATGCAATTAACATTCGTCACATATGGCACCATAACTTGGCTTTTACCATTTAAATTGAAAAAGCCGTTGAACTGTAAAATTAAAACAGCAACAGTCAGAGAGGACAACACAGAGAGAGAACATTAAAAAAAATGGATGCATTAAATAGATGAAACCATAATTTACCGTCTTATTTAACTCCATGGAATATTGTAGATTTTAAACTTTTAAAAGTTACCTCAAAATCCACAAGAAAGAAAATGACAACAAAATGCATCAGGGTAGGTGGAATACTATAACAACACGGATATTGTTATATTATTCCACCCACCTTAATGCTGAGCCTTTAGGGGTTGCCACACCATAGCCTTTGGAATCCAGATTTCCACCAACTTTCATCGTATCACATGGTTTTCTCTGCTCAATGTACTCATTCATGGTTGACTCCAGCAGGAAGGCGAACTTTCCCTTGGACTTCCGCACTCGGGCCACGCCGTCTGCTGTTGTTTTGGTAAACACAGATGGCTCTGCTGATTTCATGTAAGACCACATTTTCTCATAAACAGCAATTTTGGACCTCTGCAACAGAGATAAAGCTTCTTAGAGCTACTAGATATTAAAACTGGAAGAGGCTCCAGTGCATTTGAAAAAATTGTTTTTAAACATTTTTTATTGCAATCCATAGTAAGCAAAGCATATTACACTGCAACCCTGTAGATATATTCATATATATGTAAACATGGTTCCAAAATAGAGTTCTTAAACCACACTCATCCTTGCTTTGTGTGATGCTCTCTGATATTTTCTATTCTATCCTAATTCACTTAAAAATGCTGATCAGGACCCACTAAATTGATTTCATGGCTCCACAAATGGGTTGCATTCTAGTTTGAAAACACTTTCTTAGTTCAATCTTCATCTCAATGCAGAAATATCCCCAACAATATCCTGTTGTGTGATTATCCTTTATCTGCCTGAAAAAAAGGCCATTGAAAGGCAGTGTACAACCATTTAGTCAACCCACTCCAGCACAGAATATTAATTATATATTAATTATTGTAATAAATCACTTTCTTATTCTGAACTGAAATTTGGTTCTCTATAACTCTCACCCTTTAGCACTACCTGCTAGAGCTATTCAAAGCTGTTCTGTTCCTTCTTCTATGGATGTTTCTTCAAATATTGCAAGGCTGTTACTATGCCCCCTTCTCATCTCTTCATCAGGCTAGCTCTACCTACATCTACTACTATTTCCAGAACCCTCACAATTTTGGTCTTTCTTCCATAGACACATTCTAGTTAGCAATCTCTTAAATTGGAGTTTCTAGAAATAAACATGACATTCCAGAAATATGAGAAAGACAGGATAAAATTTAAAACTGATTTTGTCACTAGAGCATTATTTTCTATCAATGCTGCCTGAGTTTGCATTAACATATTTAATCTTTGATCTATTCTTTCACAATTTTAAAGTACTCTCCTGGAGGTGTGAAGAATATAACCCAGTGAATATAGTCCCTCTGTCAACTCAGGTTGAGGTCAAATTAAAACTGTTAATTTTTTCTACCAAGTCAAGTTTCCCTCATCTTTACCCCTTTGAAATTTGAATTTAATTATATTAAATTTCATCTCTATTTAAACATGTGCTAAATGCTTATAGCTGTATGCTAGATATGCTGGAGAATATAAAGGAAGTGTGGTCTCAATGACTCCATGACTTCCAAGTCAGTTGAGATTTAGGTCCTTGGGAGTGAAAACCCTAGAGAAAGAGTCTAAAGTCATATTTGATCAGAGGTAAGATAACATGATAGAAATTATAAACATATGTCATGTTTTCAGTTGTCCTTTTATGGAGTTTCTTTGATCCCACTTCAGCTTTTTTGATTGTTTATTTAGTTGCTTTTTTCTGGACTTTGGCAAGCTACATTGCATCTTTTTTGAGACCTGCTTAGTCCTGCTGAAATAATTTCAGAGGGCTGGAATTCCTGGAGCTATCACCATGGAAACTACGCATTGTGTTTATGGCAATCAAATCCTCACTGAGGCCTTCACTGAGTCACTGAAATGATTCACTGAGGCTGGAACATGAGGAACAGAAAAAAAAGCCAATATGGCTGAAGCCAAGTGAACAAGAGAGTTTGGTAGGAAATGAGCTTAGGAGAATAATCAGAGGTCAGATCTAGTAGGCCCCTGTATGTCACGGTAAAAAGCTTGGATTTATTCTACATATGATAAGAAGCTAATGGAGGATTTGAGGTGGGATGAGATAAGATCTGAATTAAAATTTTAAAGGATTACTCTAGTTATTATATGGAGAACCAACTAAGGTGGGCCAGAGTGGAAACAAGGAGATTGGTTAGGTGACTCTTCTCATAGTTCAGGGGAGAGATGTTTGTGGCATGGACTAGGCTGGGAGAAATGGAGGTGGAGGAAAGAGATTGGATTCAAGATATGTTTTAGGGAGAAAGTAAAGAACTTTTGCTGATCGACATTTTCATCTGATTGTCCCATAGATACTTTCAGATTAAACATTTCTAAACCAAATATATTACCTTCCTTGTATAGTCCGGCTCTCCTTCTAAATTCTATCAGTAAAGCACCTAACATCCAAGGTAGGTGCTTTTCTTTGTTATGCCATGCTCATTCTAACATAGAAAAATGTCTGTAGAATCTGTCCTTTTGTATTCTTTCCATTCTCATTACCATTGTCCTGGGTTAGGCTCCCATCAGTTTTTGGTCTGGACTACATTGCCTCCTAACTGATCTACTGGTTTCATCTCTCTAATTTATCCAGTGATCCTTCCAAATGTAAATCTGATAAGCTACTTCCTTGTTTAAAATTCTGATAGTACCTACAGGACAAAATCCAACTTCTTGTGTATGAGTCTTTAGTATCTTGGCTACATTCTCTTATGATCCAGTCATACTGGACTACTATTCACTGTTCACTGAAATATGCTACACATTTTCACATCTTATGCCTTTGGTTATGCTTTTGCTTCTGCCTGAATTATCCCTATTCACCCTACAAGATCCAGAGCAAACATCATGTCTTCTGTGAAACTTTTTCTGACTCTCCTCTGCCCCACAGATGTGCTTTCTCGGCTATCTGCCAATAGCACTTTACTCATACCTTTGCTATAGAGCTGACTATATTACTTTAAGGTGAGTTGGCTATGTGTCTGTCTTCCCCACATTACTTGGGTGTTCTTGAGGACAAAGTCCATGCCTGATTAATTTTTGTAGCCTTCTTGGCAGCCAGCACAGTGCCTAAATTGTAGGCATTCAAGATATATTTCCTTAATAACTGAAGCTTAGGTCTGATGAGGGTGACAACTAGATTGTTGGTGAAAGATATCAGAAGGTTGGTGAAAAATGGCTATCAGCACTAGTTTTATAGCACTGTAGAATTCTACAGTTAAAGTTATTCTAAAGATCATTGGGCCAAATTCTCAGCTAAACCAATCAGGATATATGTTTTATAATCCTCCCCCCACCCTCCAATTATCCTCTTTTGATGTCCACACCAATAATTTTCCCCTATAATTAAGGCTTTATAAGATCAAAACCTCACCCATTGACATTTATGCTCATTTCATATTACATTAGTCTCCTCTGACCCAGAAAACAATTTCTAAGCATCATAATGAAAAATATTTTCAATTACTTTATTTTATTTCAGCAGGAATTTTCTAGTCAGTTGCTCAAAGAATTAAAAAAATAGTAAATAATTCAAATGAACAGAAATTTATTAAAAATGTTAAGAACACCTGTGTACCCACCACAAAACTTAAAAATCAAAAATGCTATGAATTAGTTGAAGTCTGCCTATGTACCCCTCTCTAATTGCATACTGCTTCTTCCAGGCCCAAAGTATCCACTATACTGAATTTGGTTTTTTATTATTTCTTTTCTTTGCTTTTTTTTTGTTTTGTTAATCCTTACCCAAGGATATTTTTCCATTGTTCTTTTTGTTAGAGAGCGTGGAAGAGAGAGGGAAAGACAGAGAGAAACATTGATGTGAGAGAAACACATGGATTGGTTGCCTACTGCATGCACCTGACCAGGGCCTGGGCTGGGGGGTAGCCTGCAGCCAAGGTGCATGCCTTTGACCAGAATCAAATCCAGGACCTTTTGGACTGAAGGCCGATGCTCTATCCACTGAGCCAAACCAGCTAGGGCTGGTCTTCATCATTTCCTTGCATATATTTATAATTTTATGAGAATAAACGTAGGGAATATAGTCAATAATATTCTAATAACTATGTGTGGTGTCAGATAGGTATAAGATTTATTGGGATAATAACTTAGTAAGTTATATAATGTCTAATCACTAGGGTATACACCTGAAACTAATATAATATTGTATGCCAACTGTAATTGAAAAATAAAATTATTAGAATAAACTTATCTCATTTACAATGGCTGCATAGCATTTCAATTAATAGATATACCATATTTATTTATCCAATTCCCTATTGAAGGACTCTTAAGATCAGTTTCTTTGTTTTTTCTTTTGCATTATAGACGACACTGTGGTGTAGTTGTGTCTTTGGGCCATACAAACAGGTATTTTGTGTTCTTCATTTTGGCCTAATCAAACCTGAGTGATAAGGGGAGGGTGTTAGAACAATTTGTCTATTACACTATTTACAAACAGACCATTGCTTCCAAAGATAAATTTATAAGACAAGGGCAAATGGGTCTATGAATTCTGATCTGAGTGCGCTATAATTTGGACTCATTTACTTCATCATTTACTTGAGCTCTTTGATTGCTGATACAGGTTAAAAGGTTTATTCTTTTAGGTAATGATGCATTTCTAGGAGAATAAATGACAATGCTTAAAGTGTGCATTTTAAACATGTTTGGTGTACATGCAGCAGATATTAATGAATGCAGTAAATACAAAGTTGGTTAGTGGCAGAAATGATTGGGCCCTGGTTGATGACTTAGTTCTGAAAGCAGGAAGGGGGAAAAGAAATGGCTCATAATTGAGAAAAATTAAGCTGAGATATTTATCTTCCTAACTAGTATTTAAGTGACAGTATAACATTCAGACCAAAAAGAAGAAAACAATCTCTAGCATTTCTTTCTTTCTTTTTGCATTTTTTTGCAGTCTGTCTTATTTTGGCTGAAATACTGAAGGCAATAAAAGGGATTGAATCTTAACTCAATCATCTGGGAGAAATTAAAAAATTATGTGCAGGATGTGTAATAGCAAGTTCATTTTTCTCCAACCTGCCATGATTCATTTATTTCACCACAAGGAGCACTATTTTGTATCTAAGAATGAATAAACAATGGTTATGCAGAGAGACCACAAGAATTTCTCTTAGAACTGCTAGATAATTAGTAAATAAAATCCCTAAGGAGAAATACTAGTACATGAATGGAGGAGGAGCAGATTAATCCAAAAACAGTAAAGTAGAGCTTTAGCATTCATGGATTCAACAGTCACTGTTCCAACTATTTGTAATAAATGATTAAGGTCAACAATATGGAGAAATTTGCCTTTTGTTGAAGTAAAAATTTGAATCAGGCCCAGTGAAGCTGGTGCGTGGAACCAAGTGATTATTGAGTACATTTAGCCCACCACTTAAACCTTGTATCTTTTTGCAATGGTGTTGGTCACTGCTCATCACTGTGCATATAAGTATTCCTCTGTAGACCCAGTTAAGTACAAGGTAACTGTATAGTCCAGTGTTTGAGAGCGCAAAGTCATGCTGCTTGGGTTTGAATCCCATTTGGTAGGTGCATAAGTTATCTAGCCCCTATCTGTCTCAATTTCCTCATCCATAAAATGGGATTTTTTAAAGTACCTACTTAAAAGGTTTATTGAGAAAAATTACATGAGTTAATACATGCATCTCACTTAGAACAGTGCCTGGCATACAGGAACTGCTGAAAAATATCACATATTTTATAGTACAGAAAATATATTTATTTTAGTGGCAGAATTTAATAGCACTATAAATTACTTCAGTCCATATTTATAGATTCATTACTTCATTTTATGGAGAAAATCATATGCTCAAGCTTTATTCACACGTTTGAATCTCCAGACATATCCCTGGTGAATGCTCATGATCTACCATCAACAAAAATCATTATCATTTGACTTCAATTTAAAAAATCTTGTTGGAGGAAAAATAGGTAGGATGGCAAAATTTCTTTTTAAATTTATGTCTTGTACTTCAGTTTAGGTACTTATATTAAAATCCCCATTAACCAAAACACTGCTATTGGGGAGATCTGGGGAATGAAATATTCTGCTTCTCTAAGAGTTAAATTAGAATATCTACTTGATCAATAGAACATCCAGTTGGACTTTAGTAGAATAATAGATTTTTAGAGACAGATGAGACTTTAAAAAACATCTCGTTCAACCTCTTACCCGATTCAGCAATGGCTTCTCTGCTCAAATGTCTCTAGAGGTGAGACACTCCCTAGCTCAGAAGAGGCTCAGGAGGTAGCTCACTCCATGGTGGGACAGTTCAAGTTGGTAGAAAGTTCTTTTTGTTGGGCTGGCATCCTTCACGAGAGTCTCTCTCCTTTCCAATCTTACGTCAGCCTTTTGGTTGAATTGGTCAGTCCTCCCACGGTGCTTCCGTTTCTCCATTGTAGGTAGCACTGATAATATTGCTTTGTAATTGTCATCTCCAGTGGAATCTGAGCTTCTCATTCCTAGTGTTAAGCTTAATGCCTGGCATGTAGGAAACTCACTATGCATCTGTGGAATGAATTAATGCTAAAATTGTAGTTCCACCCACTGGTCCTAATTCTACCCTCTGAAATGATACCGAATAAATATGCTGTCTTTTCCACATGATGTATAGCCTGAAGAGTACCAACACCATGTCACCTGTTTATCATCTTTTGTAAACTAAACTAAGAGCTTTCATATGTTACTTGTATGACACAAATTCTAGTCCTTTCCCCTTCCCTTCATATATATATATATATATATATATATATATATATATATATATATATATATTAGAGGCCCGGTGCACAAAAATTTGTGCACTCGGGGGGGGAGGGGGGGGTCCCTCAGCCTGGCCTGTGCCCTCTAGCAGTCTGGGACCCCTCGGGAGATAACGACCTGCTGGCTTAGGCCTGCTCCCGGGTGGCAGAGGGCAGGCCCAATCCCTAGGTGTAGCCCCTGGTCGGGCTCAGAGCAGGGCCAATTGGGGAGTTGGGGCACCGCCCCCTGTCACACTCAAGGCAGGGTCGATGGGGAGGTTGTGGAGCAACCCCCTGTCACGCACAGAGCAGGGCCAATCCGGGGGTTGGGGCGCTGCCCCCTGTCACACACAGAGCAGGGCCCATCAGGGGGGTTGGGGCTCCGTACCCTGTCATGCACAGAGCGGGGCCCATCAGGGGGTTGAGGAGCTCCCCCCTGTCACATACAGAGCAGGGCGGATCAGGGGGTTGGGGCGCCGCCACTCTCACACTCAGGGCAGGGCTGATGGGGAGATTATGGCTCTACCCGTCACACACAGAGCAGGGCCCGTTGGGGGGGGGGGAGCTCCCCCCTATCAGGCACAGAGCAGGGTGGATAGGGAGGTTGTGGCCCCGCCCCCTGCCACACACAGAGCCGCAGGGCGGTCAGGGGTTTGGGCGCTGCCCCGTCACGCTGATCCCGGTCGGTGCCGGGAGGCATATTACCCTTTTACTATATAGGATAGAGGCCTGGTGCATGGGTGGGGCCAGCTGGTTTGCCCTGAAGGGTGTCCTGGATCAGGGTGGGGGTCCACACTGGGGTGCCTGGACAGTCTGGGTGAGGGTCTGAGGGCTGTTTTCAGGCTGGGGGTGACTGAAGCTCCCAACCGCTCCTTTTTTCCTTTTTTTTTTTTCTTTTTTTATTCTGGGCCAGCTTTAGCTTGAGGCTTGGCTCCAGCTCTTAGGCCTCCGGCTGAAAGTAGGTTTCTGGCCTTTGCATACAATGTTGCCAATCTGCTGGCTGAAGTCCGGCGGTATTTGTTACAATGTTTCTTAAACTGCCTGCTCAGAGGCCTGCAGCCGCAGGCGGGGAACGTTGGAGTCCTCGGTCACTGAGGCAACCAAGCCTCATGTTAGTTTCAAGCTGCCTGGCTGCCGGCAGCCATCTTGGCTGGCAGTTAATTTGCATATTGCCCTGATTAGCCAATGGGAAGGGCAGCGGTCGTATGCCAATTACCATGTTTCTGTTTTATTAGTGTAGATATATATATATATATATATATATATATATATATATATATATATATAATTTTATTTTATTTTTTTATTTTTTATTTTTTTTAAAGTCCCTCCTAAAGTGTGGCCCCCAGAATTGACCACAATATGCACAATATAGTGGCACTAGAACAAAGAACAATGAAGCCATCTCTTCTCATGATCTGAACATGAGTGTAATTTTTCACTTTGACAAGCTTCAACAGACATGTTTAGCTATGTTGATAGTGTAGACAACAAAAAAGATATGTAGATAACAAAACAGATCAATAAATTGGAAGTATAACTATCAACAGAGGCATAATATGCTAATGGTATTAATGGTATTACTTTAGTGTCAGCTTGCAGACAAGTATTACATAATTTGAGAAGAGAGTATTGGTGTTTATGATATCTCTATGCCCCAAATACATACAATGTGTTCTGAGTATTGAGAGGATAGAATGAAGGAAAGGTCATTCATTCATTCATAAAATTATCAAAGATAATTTTATGTACTTTGCACTCCACTATTCCTCAAAAGGGAATGGTCTAGCTTCACGTATTTATTTACTTTTTGGCCACTGTTGTCATTATGCCTATGTGTACATTTCTATCACTGTATGTACAAGACTAGCTTTGTACAAACATGTCAAAGAAAGACAAGGTATGACTTCGGGTTCTCAGCCTCTCCACTTCTCCCCTGATTTCACTGTCTTCCTCCTTCAGAGGTCTATCCTCTTACCCCTTTTTGCCATTAGTAGGCTTGGTTCTCATGAAAGTGTTCACTGATACTATAAGAGCTTTTGTTACCCTTGAGCAAGAGATCATTTTTATTTGAATAGGAGACTCATATCTTAAAAAGGAGAGTGGGTTTCTTGGCATTGTAAAAGTTGCCTTTTAGGGGCTGTAGTAGGCCAGCCCTGTGAACAGAACAATAGAATAGGGGGAAAGGCAAGAGTTTCAAACAAAATTGCTTTCCTTGCACTCCCTTTTGCCTTCTCTAATTTTATTGTGGATTATTTATTATTTAACAATTTAGTCAATTTCTTCTCTAGATTATACCTTTAATTAAGAGAATATCATTAAAAACCATAATGTGTGCATATGTAATACCTTAATATAGAGAGAGAGAGAAAAAAAGAAGCATACCTGACAAAAAAAATAAAGACCATAATGTGTGTTTTCTTCTGAATTATTTAGCTGCCTTTGAAACTTTTGCCTTTAGTAAAGGTTTAGGTGGCATTGCTAGCTGGTACAAATTTTAAAAAGGTGGCTTTAGGCCTCTGTTTACCTGAACTGAGCGCTTATAGACCCCTTGTGTGCTTCCCGTGTCCTCCCTGCTGTTCAGAAGCAAATATTACCTCACTGAGCTTCCCAAATACTGGGATGTGGACAGGTGATCCTTGCAAGGCAAGGCACTGGAAGGAAAGGAAGCTGGCAATGCAACTGCTTAAGAGAGCTCCTAAACTCGCCTTCTTTCTTCCCTCTCTTTTTTGCCTTTCCTAATATTTCATGGCATTGGAAGAGCACAAGGTACCTAGTGGAGTGGGCTGGGTAGGAGAATGGGGGAAGGGCAAGGCCCAGAGGGATGGGACAATTCTCAACTTCTTTAGTGTGGTTAGAAGTCTCAGGTCTATATAAATTGTTTAAGGTTAGGCCTGTGAAAGGGAGATGTTTGTGGTAAGAATGCTTTGCCTGTCATAGTATCCCCCTTTCTTACTCAGAGAGACCTTGGTTTTGTCATGACCAGAAGCAGGAGATAGCTGGATTTCTTTAAGCCTTATATTTGCATAAGGGTTTCTGGTTGTTAAGGTGATATTACAAACACCATCTCATTTAAACCCCACAGCAACCCTGTGAGGTAGGAGCTGCAGGTATCTTTGTTCAGTGCTTAATCCTTAGCACTTAGAGCAGTGTCTGGCACTCAGGCACTCAATAAATATTTGTTGAACAAAAGAATGAATGCCCATTTTATAGATGAGAGAATCGAGGGTGAGAGAGGATAAGCCCAGTGGCAATGCCAAGAGGTGCCACAGTGGGCTTTAGGATACCCACTCATTTCCATTAATCCACTCCAAAGTCACCACAATTAAACAAGTCTGGGAGAAACTGTGTGTTTGCTATGCAAACACATTCTCCAAATAAGTCCCACCTAGAATGCCACCCTGAAGGGTCTCTTACTAGTATATAGAGATTTGGATATTGTCATTGGCTCAATAACTTGCCCCAGGTCACACAGCTAATCAGGAACAAAGCTGAAATCCCATCTAAGTTTGTTGAATTCAGGGCTACAGACAGATTTGTTTTTTCTCACAACAAACTTCATCCCTTCAGCTCTAACACTGACAATATTCTTCTTGAACTCACCTTTAAAAATGTTATTTATTTCTTGTTTAAGCTTTTTTCAAGGGGTAAATTGTAAATTAACTCCAATCCCTTCCCACTAAGGACTGCATAAATGAATGTTCTTGATATACATTGTAACACTGTAACAGGCCACTAGTGTTCACATTTAACCTCATGATGGGAACAGAACAATTTGGGTCAGAAGAAGAAGAGCACATCTGGCTTGCCAAATGCATCTGACACATGTTTTTCTTCCACATCTGATGAGGTGTGTTTGGAAAAACAAATCATTGAATTTTAACTAAAAAATGGTTTCCACCTGATTTGGAGCAAGGCACACAAGAAATTATTTTATTTCTAAAGCATGACCCAAACCTGAATTTCATTGTCTTTCATTCACTTTGGTTGGCACATTTCTAAGCATTCAGACAAGTACTGCTTGTCAATTTCCTTTTGCCTCAATCAGTGACTGCCATATGACTGTGTATTGGTGAAAGCAAGGGAAATAATGAGAAAGAAATAATGTATTATTTCTTGGGCAACAATTGCATGGGCATACATAGGAACTATTTCCTTTAAATTTACTCTATTTGTATAAAATTGAAAATAAATGAACTCCTGGGTCTAGGTATGTCATGAAAGAATATTGTGATTTCTGTCTGAGAACCATATTTTCCTTCAAGAGAGAAGATTAATACAAGGAAATATTTGTGGAAAAGAAAAGAGAGCATATTCCCTTAATTTCCACCCAGCCTGACATTCTTTTTCTGGCTCTTTGAGTTGCTATCTTATGTTGTTTGGAGCCCCTCTCTCTGATTCTCTTTTCCAAGGGAAGAATTCCAATAAAGGTGGGAAGACATTTAACACATTTACAATTTCCCCCAGTTTTTTAAAAAAATAATACTTCCCTGTTTTAGCTCTAATAGATGGGTTGAAGAATTGAATATAATCAAAATTGAAAGTGGTAAAATCTCCAGAAATACTTTCCTCTAAAAATTCCAAATAACATTGTCAAGTACTTATTCCAAATGCCTTTGCTTAACATTTTCAAACCATGTTATAGTTACATTAAGGTCACCACTGTAAATTTGCTTTTTCTGAGTCACCACAAGGAGGATTGTACCTGCATTTCATATGAGGTTCAAGTATAGGGGAATTAGGCAGGTGGAATGGTAGAGACATTCAGTTTGGTTATTGTCAGACAGTGACTCGGTGCTTGAAGCAAGATATACTAAAAACCCCAAACTAAAACAAATGCTGCCAAATTGCAGATTTGCAAACCTAACCCCATTAGAAAAAAACAACAAACAAAAACCAAAACAAAAATATCCAGGAAACAGATTAATAAGCTGAAGCAAAGTTGTAGGTGTGTTTTAAAGAGTCATCTAGAAAACTAGATTCTTTTATATTAAAGCCTGTGTATTTATTGCCACTGTTGAACAAAAACAAAACCAAAATATGAAAATTCTCCAAAGAAAACCTAATCAAACCATTACTTCATTTGACTTGAGTTTCTGATACATACAGTCATCATCTCTATTCAGTAAAGATCAATAGTGAACAGCAAAAGGAAGTCATGTTGAATCCTAAAGGATTTAAAAGAGTAAAGGGAAATTGGTTGCATTTCTAAACATCATGTATTTCCTAGTACCTGTGAAACCTGTGGCCTGTGGGATAGTTTATTAGTAGTCATTGGTCATTTTTGTGCCTGCACCTTATTACCAAAAAAATAAAATAACTTGTAAAACAGGCCCTTTATATATCGAGCAAGACTGTTACTATCTGTTGCTATTCCAGAAAAGTGGAGTAGGACAATAATACTTTTAAAGAATTATATATTTTTTCTTTAAGACTCTCCTGCTTGCTTGCCTTCTATTCCAAATCTGATCAACCAATGGCAGACCTCTGTCACCAGTAATGCTTAATGCCCACTACCTCCCACCCTTCATCTTCACCAGTGTGCCACAAACAGTAGTTAACTAAACAAATTAAAGAATGCTTATGCAGACCTGAATGTTTTTCAGAGTCCATTAGGATAAGCCGTAGCTAAGAGTTATCTGCTTTCCATTTTCATAATTAAATAGCTTGTTTCTATGAACCCAAGATTTTAAACGTCGCTTCCATTAAAATGACTTTTCCTTCACAGTCCTTCATCTGTCTTTGAGGCCTGGTTTCTTTACCTTCTGTCTGGAAATTGCTTGTCAGTGTTGTGGGGAAAGTAGATTTCTTATCCCTTCTCCACCTAATGGCAATCTGCATTTCTACTGATTTCTATCCAGGTTATTCATTATCTACTCACTGAAAAGCATGTTATTAATGAGAAGCGGATAAGAGTCATGCTGTCCTCCCCAGGTTTAAATGAATCTTTAAGATGGTACAATCAAACAGATATGCAAAATAGGCCATTAATGCAACATTAAGTTTACAAATTTAAACACAAAATCAAGGAACACAGAATTTTTAGTTTCTCAACATTTCAGCCTTGGCAACATGGGACATCCTAAATATATAGTACAGAGTCAGGAAGGCATGGATGCAAAAGTACTGAAGAAAATGACCCATGTTTGTAGGGGAAACTGAAATTAGTTACCAGACTGGAATGCTGTTTCCACACCTATGTAGATTGGCTCAATCTCAGTTTTTCAACCCCATTTGAATTTTCTTTTCCCTTATTTGTGCTGCTTTGCCTAGATCAGTGGTCAGCAAACTCATTAGTCAACAGAGCCAAATATCAACAGTACAACGATTGAAATTTCTTTTGAGAGCCAAATTTTTTAAATTTAAATTATATAGGTAGGTACATTGTTATTAACTTAATTAGGGTACTCCTAAGGCTTAGGAAGAGCCACACTCAAGGGGCCAAAGAGCCGCATGTGGCTCGCGAGCCGCAGTTTGCCGACCACGGGCCTAGATAATAGTATGCGTTCATTATGTAACAGATTAATTCCTAGGGGGATGAAAATTATGGCATGGATTGGCTTCATTTTTAAAAATCAAATTTTATTTTGCTATTGATGCATTGGCTGTTTTATATTTATTTCTTAAAGCCTTCCTTTTTGGTTTCTCTGACAAGTAATTAATGACCTGTAAACATCAAGATGCACTTGTAAATTCTATATATTGCTTTTATCAGTTGTGCATTTTCTGATATTTAGATTACTTAAGGTAGGGTCCAGCTGTGTTGTGTAGGCAAAGGTTTTGGAAGAAGAGGGAAGCCTTAAAAGATAACAAATGGTTTTAACTTATCCTAGTTAATCTTTGAACTAGAAGAAGGGCAAGCCCAGTAATTTTCTGGGAAGACAAAAAGCCAATACAAAGCAATTCAAGGTGGGAAGTCCTAATACAATGGGTATTGTGCTGCATCCCATAAGTGTCACTGGAACAGTATCTATGGTAATCTATACTAATAAAAAGGGTAATATGCTAATTAGACTGGGTCAACTGGCCGTCTTCCAGATGTCCGACTTCCTTCCAGACAAAGCCATGGTGGTGGGGGCTGAGGCAGAGGCAGTTAGGGGCGATCAGGCTGGCAGAGGAGGGCAGTTTGGGGTGAGATCAGGCCGGCAGGGGAGGGCAGTTGGGGGCAATCAGGCAGGCAGGCAGGCAGGCAGAGCAGTTAGGGGTGATCAGGCAGGCAGGCAGGTGAGTGGTTAGGAGCCAGCAGTCCCAGATTGCAAGAGGGATGTCCCCGATTGGAAAGGGTGCAGGCTGGGCTGAGGGGTTAAGGGAACCCCCCTTCTTGTGCACAAATTTCATGCACTGGGCCACTAGTAGTGATATAATAGGAGTTAGACAGACCTGAGCAAAATAGGAATTATGGGCCTGGTACAGAAGGACACCAGGGCAGAAAGCCCAGGGTTACTAGCAATGGATAATTATAAGGTGGAACCTCACCCCAGGATGACCTTTCCTCCCCTAGCATATCGCTGGTCATGCAGTTTAGGCCCCCTGACCTTTCATATCTCTGGTCATGCCATTTGGACCCTCCCCTAACCTTTTTTACCCTAGCATATCACTAGTCATGTGGTAGACCCCCTTATAGGAGGAACAAGGTGGCAGGAGAATAGTCTAATATGACTCCCATACAAACCCTTGCATGACCAATCCCTTAAGCATTATGCCCTAGAGATAACATCTAGGCCTCAGTTGTATTTCAGCTCCAGGCCCAGAAAAGCAGCAAGGCCAGGTGGGGCAAAGCCACCTCTGACATCAGGACCAGATGTGATGACTAATGACCCTCTGCCATGGCACTGACAAATTAGTAGAGACTATGACTCTGAAAGGAAACACCTGGGAAGCTGATGGATATGCTATTGAGATCCTCCCCTGCGACCTCCAGATAAAAACCCTTAAGACAAAGGTCCCAAGCCTTTCCCTGCCCCCTTCTTTCCCAGCAGTCTCTCTCTCTCTCTCTCTCTCTCTCTCTCTCTCTCTCTCTCTCTCTCTCTCTCTCTCCTCCCTCCCTCTACCTCTCCCTCCCTCTCCCCCCCTTTCTCCTCTGCACACCTGTGCCTTTCCTCCCTCTTCCCCCCCTCGAGGCATGCACCTTTGCTTTCTTTCACCTAAGATCCAAGGGCCCTTCTTTTGTCTCTGTAACTTGTTTCCTGAGCCCATGTAGCTCAGCTGCCTCACTTGTTCCATGGCTTACGTCTACCTCTGTGACTTTCTAAATAAACTTTTGCTTGTATTTGAGTCTTGACTCTGAATTCTTTCTTAGCCAAACCTTAAGTACTGAGGTTTAACATTCTGGTGCCATTCGCCATTAATAGCAAGGGTCCCAGTAGAACAGAGTGGAAAAAGATTGGACACTAGCCTTACAAAAACTGATCTGGTCTTCAATAAAAGAGAGATAAATTACCTACTCTTCAGCAAGAGGTGGGTGTGTAGAGGTCTCTTTTCTGTATTAGTTGGGATACATACTTTTGTTTGGGAGATTATGGCACCGCAAAGGAGGTTAGAAAGGAGGGATGGTTCGTCTTAAATATTCATTAGTGTTACAAATAATTAGTGTTTGGAATACTGTTCCTACCTTGTTAACAGTTTCCCACACCATCTTCACCCTGTAGGAGTCTTGGCAACGCTGACATAGATTGCACTGATTAGTAAATTGACCAACTTCCCCAGGATGAATAGTGTTGATGAAATGCTGGGTAATCTGGCCTCTGGCCTGGAAAGCATTTCTCTCCTTCCTGGGAATTGGAATGCTGCTACTACCACCAAGTGCATCATGTGTCTGTTTACCTAGTACTCCTAGTATGTAGAAAAGATAATGGCAATGTAGAATTCACAAAAGGGAGGGAGGAAGAAAAGATCACAGCACTCTCACCTCTTTCTTTAAGGCTTAAAGGGCCAGCACTTTATTCTGGTTACAAATGTCCACCATACCACTCGTTTCTAGAAAGATGAGCTCTCACTAACCCTCCTTGGTAGAGATACTAGAGTGGGGGGTCCAGCTCAAATTCCCCTCAGCAATGACCTTCACTTACTTCCAGGAGGCATCGCCCTGCCATAGGGGTACTTGGAGCTGTCTACTCAACAAGTCTCACAGGTGGGAAAGGTTGAACCCCTGTTCTACCTAATGCCTCTGCAAGAAACAAATGCAATTGCATTGGCTGCCCAATGTGCAGGCCCAGCAGGTTAAAATGGGAAAATGGAATGGGGGTAAGGATTAGGCAGTGATATATTAGAAAAGCACTTCCAGAGGAAGAGCAGGAGTTTCCTCGCTCCTGGTCTGTCTTTTCCGTCTGTACTAGTTTTAAAATATGTTCCTTTTCCTGACAACATTTACATCCTCCTAATGTTGAGCTCTTCCTGGTGATCAAATTCATGTTTACTCAGCTAAAGTCCTCTTGGTTGGAAGTTTTTAGGCATGTGGCTTCCTGAAGCCTTTTAAAAGTATTAACAAGGCACAGCTGCCTCATAATAAAAGGCATGAAAAAGGACAAAGAGGGAGAGAGGTGTGGGGTAACATGATAGTAGGAGAGAGCTTTAGCTAATGGCCAAGAGGTCAAAGCTTTTGTTGCAATTTCTCATTCTACCCCTTTTAATGTTAAGGACATTTCTCTTGCACATAGCTTCCTACCATATTTTAATACTCTAACTTCCCCATGTGAAGGCCAGTTCTTCTGTTTGTCTACCTACTGTTTTGGGGACTGAGAAATTTTAGAGCTTGGGATTCCTTGAAGCCTCTGTAAAATCACAGAGATAGCCCTGGCCACCTGAGATCCTGGAAGTTAAATGGGGAAGGATATAAGGGGAGGGGCCTGTTGGGTAGTTTCGGCCATGTTGTCAGGAGTTATCAAACTCTTGAGCAATCTCTTACTTCTGTCCTATTGTTTTCTCTCTTTATGAAATTTCTGGTGCCCACACTTATTTCTATTGCTTTTGTTTTCTGATGCTGATTGGCACCTAGGGATGCTCATCTAAATTCTTCTAGGTAGGGACATTTGAGATAAGAGGGTCTCAAGCCTCTGTAAAAGCATTAATATAGCAACCCTGACAACCCCTAGACCCTGCAGGTAAGAGAAGGAAAGAGAAAGGGGGAGGATTAAGGTCAGTTTCTGCTTCTGGTTTATTTTGTACATCCGTCCCATTTTTTCCTTAAGAAATTTCTCTTACCTACAGCCTTTACCTAGGTCATACTGCTTGAAAATCTGGAACAATAACCAACACTTGGATATAGCCACCTGCAGTCCTCTAGGATAGGACATTTGAATCATGGGGTTGCTGAAGGACCCATAAAAATATTAATGCAACAGTACTGGTTACCCAAGACCCACAGTGGAAAAGGAAGGGTGTCATATGAATCATAGGAGAATTAGGTCAAAATTATAAACATTTTGAAGCTTCTGGGCATTATTCCCCTGCATTCTCATTTCTCCTCCATTTATAGTTTTCATAACCTTTTATTGTTCATAGTCTCTAGCTAGAGACTATTGTTTGACCTTCCCTATAGAGATCTGCACGTGAGGCACCCTAAAGCCTCAGAGCCAGCTGAACCTCAGATTCTACCTCCTGGAACAATCATCTCCCATTGGTCCTTGTTGATGAGAGGAAAGTTTTTAATTTCTCTCCCTCTCTTTCAGGAATACTCAGAGGAGGAGGCTACAACTCAGACAGTCAGCTGTGATCACTCTCAAGATATTTCTTCCTGCCAGACAAGCCCCAGATATATCCTACTCAGGATTCTCTCTGTCTTATAAGCCCAGCCTCTAGCCTCCTCCCTGCAACCTTCACATAGGATTAATAGAAAAAAGCAAATACAAATCATCAAAGCAGAAA
Source organism: Myotis daubentonii (assembly GCF_963259705.1). Lineage (NCBI taxonomy): Eukaryota > Metazoa > Chordata > Mammalia > Chiroptera > Vespertilionidae > Myotis > Myotis daubentonii. Next base: position 36,831,065 of record NC_081861.1, read on the forward strand.
TTCTCTCATATGTTGTATAGTCAAATGTTCCTCAAAGAGCACTCTAAGCCATCTATGCTAGAGTCACTTAGGGTGCTAGTTTAAAAATGCAGATTAATGGAACCTATGGAATCAACATCTTGGAGGGGAGGCATGAGACCCAATAATTTGTATTTTAAAATATCTCCCCAAATGATTTTATATGCAACCAGTGTTCTAGTATAGTATAGTCATTCATCAGATTATTGACTCCGCTATTCAACATCCCTGACAAGTGGCCATTAGTTTGTACTTGAATACCTTCAAAGATGAACAGCTCACACTCTACGGAGATAGCCCATTCTATTTTTGAATTGCTCTATTAGAATATTCTTTTTACAATGAGCAAATATCTCTATCCATTTAATATCCATCCTAAGGCCCTACAGAACAAGTATAATTTATCTCTAAAATGTCTACCCTTCAAGTATTTGAAGGCAATCCTATTATATTCTACTGCTACATATTTTCTTCAGACTAAATAGTCTCAATTCTTCTGAAGAGGGAAAACATCTTGTAAAAAATTGTAGACCAGTCCTTATAGGTTAGATCTTTGGGTAATTCCAGATAGGAATGTTTTAAGAAAGGATTGACAAAGAACTATTAGAAGCCATGGTTATCTACTTGAAGGAGGTGTCCTTCAAACACCTGTCCCTTATCTTTTACTTTCTATGGACGTGTATTTCATGCATTTATCCAAGTCTCATTGAATTTATTTATATTTCTCCTCAGTCATTGACCATATTATTTTCAACCTTTTTGTTTGTACAATTGGATGAAACCCCAGGTCAAGAAAATAAAGCAAAAGTGTTCTTCAGGATCTGGTCAGTGGGAGCAGTTTACTCCCTCCTGCTTTCATATATAATTAATTTCAATTACTTGGTAATCACAATTACCCAAATTTTTGTGTGTGTATGTGTGTGTGTGTGTGTGTGTGTGTGTGTGACATTTTAATAATGTCATAAATTAAATCTACTGAATTTCTGTGCACGTGCACACGCATGTATGTGTGTGTCTGTCTCTCTGGAGGAAAGAGGCAGGATACAAATATTTGGAAATCAAACTTCAAAATTGGTGCATATGGGCTTTAATGTGATTCTCTTTATGACTATCACATTAATGCTACCACATTCAGGAAAGAGACTGTTTATTTTGGCTGAAATAATGCCCAATATAGTGGGGTTGTTTTTAAATATGAAATGTTGGTTATGAAATCTTCTTTTATCTGGTATTATTAGGCAAACCATAGATGGAGTTTGATTTTCAACACTGGTTCCTTAAACTCATTTTAAAAAGAAAAGTATTCTTTGGAGAGTTCATTTTTAATGAACCCCATCTTCACATGCAAATGTAAATTAAGAAATTAGAAATAAAACAGTGCTCAGAGCACCTTGGTCTCAAGCAGTGATTTCCAATTGATCCTTGGAAGTCTACTTATTGATTTGTACTGTTTTACTATTGTTTCAAAGTCATAATTTTTTTGGAAACTTTTTTTTCCTATCCTAATCTCCCTTAGACAAGACTTTAGGTATTTTTCAACACATACATACACACCTCCTCAACTTCAGTCATGCATCAAGATGAAACTTTGTGATATTAACTAATGTTCTATCTCCAGTAACAGTTACCCAGTGACCCTCTTCCTATTGGGACAGATGTATCTATGGCCTAACAGAAGATTAGAGTTGTTTGAACAAGAATGGAAAGGAAACAGAACAGAAAATGCCTTAATCTTTTGTTTCAAAATAGACTTTAAAAAATTATAGTAGATAAACATAGCATTGCCATATGATCTAGCAATTGCACTCTTAGGCATATACCAGAAGGAGTTGAACACAGAGAGTCAAATAGATGTTTGTACACCAATGTTCATTAAAACACTATTTATAATAGTCAAAAGGTGGTAAAAAACCCAAATGTACATTAAAAGATGAATGAATAAGCAAAATGTGATACATATATACAATGATATATTAATTCAGCCATAAAAATAAATGAGTTTCTTACATATGCTACAACATGGATGAACTCTGAAGACATTGTGCTAAGTGAAATAAGCCAGGCACAAAAAGACAAATATTGTATGATTCCATAGAGATTCATAGAGATAAAAATAGAGTAGTGGTTACCACTGGTGGGGGAATGACAAGTTATTGATTGTTATGGAGTTCCTCTTTTCAGTGATGAAAATATTTTGAAAGTAAACAGTGGTGGGGTTGCACAACATTGTGAATGTAATTAATGCTATGAGTTATGTACTTAAAATGGTTAAAGTGGCAAATTTTGTTATATCTATTTTATTATAATTTAAAAATTTTAATAGTGTCATAAATTAAATCCACTGAGTTGTATATTTTAAGTGAGTGAATTTTATGGCATGTGAATTGTACCTCAACCAAACTGTTTTCAAAACTTATAGCAGAGACATTATCTTGAAAGCCAAGTGTTAGATTAAAGTCATGCTTTTTGAGAAAAAAGGAAATTTTTGAGTTTCAAAATTCTGAGGTATACAAGGGAAATATGAAGTTTATTCCACACTCAATAAAATGGAAAGCAGATAGATAAAAAGCCAGACTAACTACCTTTGGATAAAAGTCAAGGAAGAGAGAAGTAAAAGAGAAGTCAGACATGGCTCTCTAAATGGGGGAGGGATGATGGGACTCCTAGCTATTTGAGGACCTCAGGGTAGAAACAATGAGGTCTCATTTCCCAGACTATAGCACAGAGATGATGAATCTAAGAGAATAGTCCACATTTGGTTTAGTGCTGGTGTGATAGAATAGCAATGGCTACATGAGGTCTCTAGGAGAAGTCTGAGTGTCTCCAGACTGGTAGAAGGAGAGAAACTGACTCTTCCAGCAGCCATATAATGGTAGCAGAGAGGGAGGGAGGAAGGGAGGGAGGGAGGAAGGGAGGGAGAGAGAGAGAGAGAGAGAGAGAGAGAGAGAGAGAGAGAGAGAGAGAGAGAGAGAGAATGAATGAGAAAACATGTGTCAGAATAAATACAAGGTCAGGCCTGCAGAGGTCTTGTGGTCTGGATGCAGGGATGCTGAGGATTTGGTTGGTTACATATCAGATATACTAATGTGGAGGGGAAAGACTACTTAACATCTAAGCAGTGGATATCTGGAAGTGATTATGATGGTCTAGGGTTAGATGGCTTCCCCTGAAGCCATAATGCCACATAAACTTCCTAGAATTTATATGTCATCCTAGGGAGGATGGAGTGAAAATTCCTGAAATGACTAAGAAATTACTAAATTTGCTTGAATTTATCTGATGTATCTTTTCTGCCAGGTGGCAAAAATGGGGTGCCAGTTATGTTTTTGCAAAATGGAGTTAGTCACCTGTGAATATATCTCTCTATCATAAAGCCATCTTCTAAGACAGGAATATGACACAATAAAGGCGTAAATCATTAGGGGCTTCTAGACTATGAAAACTTTTTGAGGATTAACCTTAAGACTTCTTATTTTATGACTTGGAAAAATTTCCTAATTAGTACTAATGTATCTTTTCAGCCCTTGGGAACTGCAGTTTAGCAAGTATCCTTGGGTCATTTAAAGAATGCAGGACTTATAGATTTCACTAGTGATCACTAAGAGGAATGAATATAGGCCAAAAATCTGAGCATCATTCTTGGTTCTTCCCTTTTGCTCACAAATGTTATTCAAACCATCAGCAAATTCTGTGACTTTACTTCCAAAATATATTCTAAACCTGACCACTTTACACAATCTTCATCACTATAACTCAGTTATATAAACTAGTTATATGAACAATTCCATTCTTCAGCCACACTGGTCTTTTCCTATTTCTTAAATGTGCCAGGATTGTTCCTACCCCAGAACCTTGGCATTTGTTATTTCTTCTGTTTGGAACTCTTCCATCAGATTTCCACATGGCTATCTCTTCTTGTTATTCAGGTCTCTAAAAAAAAATGTTCTCTCCTTAAAGAGGCTTTCCCTCCCAAACTTCTAGTTAAAACAGTGCTCTCACCCTAGCTGGTTTGGCTCAGTGGATAGTGCATTGGCCTGTGGACGGAAAGGTCCGGGGTTTGATTCTGGTCAAGGGCACATGCCTGGGTTGTGGGTTCGATCCCCAGTAGGGGTCATGCAGGAGGCAGCTGATCAATGATTCTCTCTCATCATTGATGTTCTCTCTCTCTCTCTCTCTCTCTCTCTCTCTCTCTCTCTCTCTCTCTCTCTCTTCCTCTCTGAAATCAATAAAGATATTGAAAACAAACAAAGAAAAGAAACAGTTCTCTCTAACTCTGTCATTATCATAATATCCTATATTACTTATTGGTATCTGAAATTATTTTATACATGTATTTGTTTACATGTTGATTGTTTGTCTCTTTCTAACAGAACGCAAACTCTTTGAAGGAAGAGATTCTGTCATGTTTCCCCTATTGTATCTCTGGTGTCTAACTTGGTGTGTCAGACATGAATATTTATTTACCTACATGAATATTTTATTTAATTAAAAATATAGACAATGAATCTGAACATAAGACAGTACCTAATAGCCTTTTTGAAAAACAAAACAAAACAAAACAAAACACAAAACAAAACTCATATCAATGTTTTGTTTGTGTGACCTGCCTTTTCCTTTCAAAGTGTACTGCACCAAGCATTCTAGTTAATTGAATATTCTTGTTGAGTTTCAGTAAATTGAAATTTTACTTGATCCTTATGGTCAAGTTTTTAGACTTCGCATGGTGATGAAGGAGAATCCTATATAATAAAATGCTAATATGCAAATCGACCGAACAGCAGAATGACCAGTTGCTATGGTGTTCACTGACCACCAGGGGGCAGAGACTCAATGCAGGGGCTGCCCCCTGGTGGTCAGTGTGCTCCCACAGAGAGAGCCCTGCTCAGCTAGAAGCTGGGCTCACAGGCTGGTGAGCACAGTGGCAGTGGCAGGAGCCTCTCTCACCTCCGGAGCAGTGCTAAGGATGTACAACTGTCAGCTTGGGCCCGCTTGGACATCCCCTGAGGGGTCCTGGACTGCAAGAGGGCGCAGGCCAAGCTGAGGGACCCCCTTCCCCGAGTGCACGAATGTCACGCACTGGGCCTCTAGTTGTAAATAATTAACTTGCTCAAGCTTGTCAGATGAACACAAGGAAAGTTTAATTGAACAGATGGGCTCCTTTCCTCTGACTGGGAGGCTATTAGGTGATTTGACTTTGTCAGATAAGAAAGTGAGATCCTGAGATGAGTTCCTCTAGGGGAGAGAGTTTCAGAGTTCTCACAAAGATTTGGAAATTCTGTTATTTATCCTGGTGTTGTCTTAAAGAGTTGGCAGCCTCAAAGAGAATAAAAACTTAACCCCTTTAGGCTTTCTGGGTTGTGAAATGCTCTCTGTAAGCAAGTAGGTTACCTGGGAGGATTAACAGAGATGGGCTAATGAAATCCATATGGTTGGTTAGTTCTTGGCAGATGGCCTGCATGCCCCCTTGGAAGCACCTAAAGTTTCTAGATGGCCTTCAAGAGCAGCTCTAAGTTTTGCATGTTGAATCTGCCAGCCACAAAAAAATGGCTAAAGATGGACTGATTGACTAGGGGATGAGGTAAGAAGAATAAAAGAGGATATAAATGAGCTTCTTCTCTTCCCCAAAGCCAGAACCCCCTCCCCCCCACCACCTCTCTTTCACTGAACCAGCAGAGTTGATTTTATTTTATTTTTTAGTATTACCCCTCCCTCACATCTCCACAGGGCCTTGTCTGGACAGTTTATGTTTTAATTGCGCTATTGAGGCTCTTTTCCCAAAGTCTGCTGGGATTTGAACCCTTTATGCTTTCAAAGAGCTTTCTGTGACATTATCCTCTTACCAACCCCATAAAGAAGGTAGAATAAAGAATATTCCCCTTAACAGATGAGGAAACAGACCAAATTCCCATTAACCAAAGAAAAACAAGAAAGTCATCATTGGTTGTTGAATAGAAATCATTTTCTTGGTCTTTCCAGTTTTTTCCACACTGACATATCGCTTGGCATATCAGAAACTTTAACAACCCTAAAGTTTCCACCAAAAAACTACTAAAACTGACAAATGAATTCAGTAAATAGACAGGGTACAAAATAAATATTTAGAAATTGGTTGTATTTTAATATACCAATAATGAATCATCAGAAAGAGAACCTAGGAAAACAAACTCATTCACAGTTACATAAAAAACAAAACAAAAACAAAACACCATACACACCTAGGGCTCTGACCAGTGTGCTCAGTTGGTTGAGTGTTGTTCTGTGCACTGAAAGGTTGCTGGTTTGATTCCTGGTCACAGCACATACCCAGATTACAGGCTCAATCCCCGGTTGGGGTGTGTGTGGGAGATAGCCGATCAATGTTTCTCTCTCACATTGATGTTGTTCTCTCTGTCTCTCTCTCTTTCTCTTTCTCTTTCCCTCTCTCTTTTTCTCACTCTTCTTTCCTCTCTCTGAATTCAATACAAACCATAAAAAACACCTAGGAATAAATGTAACCAATGAGGGAAAAGACCTGTCTGTACTCAGAAAATTATGAGACTGAAGAAAGGAATTGAAGAAGATATAAATGGAAACATATACCCTGCTTATAGATAGGAAGAATTAGCATCATTAAAATGTACATATTACCCAAAGCAATCTATAGATTCAATGCAATTCCTATCAAAATACCAATGGCGTTTTTCACAAACATATCTAAAATTATACATGGAAGCACAAAAGACCCCCAGATAGCCTCAGCAAAGGAAATCATTAACAAAATGAAAAGACAACCGACTGAATGGAAGAAAATATTCATCAATGATACATCTTGATGACAAGGTTAAGACCCAAAATTTATTAAAAAACCTCATACAACTCAACACCAAAAACCACACAAACAATCCAATTTAAATGGACCTTGAGCCCTGACTGGTTTGGCTCAGTGGATAGAGTGTCGGCCTGCGGACTGGAAGGTCCCAGGTTCGATTCCAGTCAAGGGCATGTACCTTGGTTGCAGGCACATCCCCAGTAGGAGGTGTGCAGGAGGCAGCTGATCGATGTTTCTCTCTCATCAATGTTTCTAACTCCCTATCTCTCTCCCTTCCTCTCTGTAAAAAATCAATAAAATATATATATTTTTAAAAAATGGACCTTGAGAGCTTGTTTGGAGGTTCTAGCAGAGGAGCGCAGCTACTCGTATACCCTTGACCGAAGACCGGTTCTCTCCTCGGGGGGTGGGGAAGGTCATCCTCTTCCACCAAGCGCACAGCTTTGGGAGGGACGCACATGGATCGGTGAGGGAGGAGGGGGACACCCGCCTAGCCAGCCAGATCAGCCAAATCAACCCTGGCGATCAATGGGGTGACAGATGTCGCAGCCAGATCGCCCTCACATCCACAATCCAATTTAAAAATGGGCAAAGGACCTGCATAGAAACTTCTCCAAAGAGGACATACAGATGGCCAAAAGACATAGGAAAAGATGCTCAACTAATCATCAGAGAAATGCAAATTAAAACCACAATGAGATATCACCTCACACCTGTCAAAATGGCTATCATCAATAAATCAACAAACAACAAGTGTTGGTAAGGATTTGGACAAAAGGGAACCTTTGTTCACTACTGTGGGAATACAAATTGGTGCAGCCACTATGAAAAGCAGTATGGAGTTTCCTCAAAAAAAGTAAAAATGGAATTGCCTTATGACCCAGCAATTTCACTTCTGGGTGTATATCCAAAGAAGTCCAAAATACTAATTTGAAAAGATATATGTGACCCTATATTCATTACAGCATTATTTATAATAGCCAAGCTATCAAAACAACCCAAGTACCATCAATAGATGAGTGGATAAAAAATTGGTGGAACATGTATACAATGGAATATAATTCAGCCATGAAAAATTGAAAATCTTACCATTTGCGACCACATGGAGGGTATTCTGCTAAGTGAAATAAGTCAGAGAAAGACAAATGCCATGTGATTTCACTTTGATATTGAATGTAAAGAACAAAATAAATGAACAAACAAAACAGGAACATAGATGCAGAGAACAAATTGATGGTTGCTAGAGGGGATAGGAGTTGGAGGGTTGAGTGAAAAAGGTGAAAGGATTGAAAAGTACAAATTGTAGTTACAAAATAGTACTGGGGACGTAAAATACAGCATAGGAAATGTAGTCAATAATATTATAATAACTATGCTAGGCGGGTACTTGAAATATTGAGGAACCATTTTTTAAAGCACATGATTGTTTAATCACTATGCTGTACATCTGAAACTAATATAAAATAATATTGAATGTCAACTATACTTGAAAAATAAATTTAAAAAAGAAGTACAAATTGACAGTTACAAAAACCAGTCATGGGGATATAAAGTACAGCATAGGGAATATAATCAATAATATTATAATAACTATGTATGGTGTCAGATGGGTACTAGACTTATCAGGGTGATCACTTCACAAGTTATATAAATGTCTAATCACTATGTTGTACACATGAAACTAATATAATATTGTATGTCAACTGTAATTTAAAAAATAATTAAATAAAAATAAAAATGTCAATGTCAAATGTGACTGTATTAGGTACTGGAGTCTTTGGAAGATGATCAAGTCATGAGAGTAGAGCAATTATGAATGGGATTATTGTACTGATAAAAGAAACCTCACAGAGCTCCCTAACCATTTTCACCATGTGAGGACCCAGGTAGGAATCAGCGACCTACAACCTTGAAAAGGGTTCTCACTAGAAACAAAACATGCTGGCACCCTGAACCTGTACTTTCAGCCTCCAGAATTGTGAGAGATACATTTCTGTTGTTAATAAGCCACCAAGTTTGTGGTGGTTTTTTTCCCCGCTTAATTGAAGTGTAGTTGAAAATAAAATGTAAAGATATTTAAAGTAAAAAAAAGAGAATGCTCTCAGCTGATTTCTTTTTTGAAGCTTCATTGTTTAAAGTATTACAAATGTCTTCCTTTCCCCCTATTGACCCCCTCCAAATACATTTTATCATGTTATATTTTTGGTTTATTAAGAGTCTGTATAAAAATGGGTATTGCGTTTTTATTAATGCTTTATTGAAATCTATGGGGAAAAATTTGACCTTTTTTTTTCTTTTTTCTACTGTATAAAAAGATTACATTAATAGATTTTATAAAACTACAAAAAAGAAACTATAATATGCCATGAATAATAGAAGTTTGCTGTGTTTGTGGCATTCACTCTAATTTTACTGATGTCTTCATTTTCTTTGACTTCTTATAGTGGATCCTTTTGAGGTTTTCAGAGCATAGAAAAATGTCATTTAAAAGGGTGTGTAAACTTCCTTTTCTAATTGATCCAAAATGAAGAGCAATCAGGAGATGATACAGATTCCTTAACATGTGCTGTCCTAGAGGCTTGATTCTTGCATAACATCCCATGTTTCTGTGAATATTCATATCAGAAAGTCACTGAGATGGAATGGACAGAGGACCCAATCTGGACTCAGAGCATCAATCTGGGCTCAGAATTCTAGCTCTTCCCCATTAAACTGAGTGACATCAATGTCATCTTGCCTTAGGTGTTTCCTCTCTGAAGTAGGTGTAATAATACCTCTTCTGGTTGCACTGCAGGTTTGTTGTGTGAATTGGATATGGTAATGTTTATGAATAGGCATTGAAAATCAACAGCCCACTAGATTCTGAGCTCCCAAAGTGTAGAGACCATTTCTGTTTTATTCATCCCCTAGCTGACCTTTCTGCTGGGGTTGAGGAAGTATCATTAACCCTACTGTTATTCACCATGGAGCAGACCCATACATAGGTTGGCACAGGCCAGGAAGTAACTCTATAGAAATAAACACTGTCAGCTGTCCTGGATGGATATCATATAGTTTTCTGAGATAACTATATTAAAATTTTTTCTGAGAGTATAATTGGCATACTGTAGTATATGGTTTCAGGTGCACAACATAGTGATTCACCATTTTTATATCTTAGGATGTGATCACCACACTTAGTCTAGTAAACATCTCTCACCATGCCAATATTTTAAGTCAATCCATTCCCCCAAATAACCTATAAATATGGTGAGAAAGCCTGTCTAGGTATTTTCATACGAGTTGGCAAAAGACAAAAATTTAATTTTGTTTATAGAGATGGATCCTCAGTGCTTAGCCTGGAGCATGGCACATAGACCATATTCAAGAAAAGAGTTATTCACAGAGTGATAAATAAATAATGAATAAAAATATCTCAGGCATTATTATTAGCCTGCCTTTGTTGTCACATTTTCTCCTTTCTCTTAGGTGTGCTGTCAGTTGTGTGTATAGTTGTCAGGTCAACCTCACTCTTGGAAACTGTCCTTTCCACCCAGTTTGAGACTTGACTGAAAAAACATGTATGGAACCATAGATTCCTGGGTGTTGAAGGCTAGGAAAGGCCAACAGCTATCTGACTATACCTTTCCCTCTTCCAGAGGCCTGTTTGGCCAGGCCTCAGCATCCCTTTCCTTGTACCTGCCTCTCTACCTCCAGTCTTGACCTATAAGGTCTATAATTCTTGCTAGGTAAAATAGTATATGACATAAGAAAGTAAGATATTTTTTGATAAGGTGGCATCAAAACATCCATGTAAACATTAAGAAAGACACATTTTTCTTTTTAAAATTGCCAAATAGTATGTCTTTGACATACCATTCCTTGATGTCAGCTTGTCTCTTATTGTTGCTAGTATGTGGTTTGAATATGTCTTCAAACATTTGGCCACATCATATGTGTCTTCAAACCAATTAAATTTGTTTGCAGTTGTCCAGGTACAGTGTCTGTCAAGATCTCAAATTCATCATAGTGCTTGGTGAGAAATTTTTTTTAATATATTTTTTATTGATTAAGATATTACATATGTGTCCTTATCCCCACGTTACCCTCTACCCCCCCCCCCCCCGCTCATGCCCTCACCCCACCGTTGTCCGTGTCCATTGTTTAGGCCTATATGCTTGCATATAAGTCCTTTGATTGATCTTTCCCCCTTACCCCCACCCTCCCCTACCTTCCCTCCAAGGCCCGACAGTCCAATCAATGCCTCTCCGTCTCTGGATCAGTCCTTGTTCATCAGTTTATGTTGTTCATTATATTCCACAAATGAGTGAGATCCTGTGGTATTTATCCGCTCTCCAGTTCCATCCATGCTGTGGCAAATGGTAAGAGTTCCTTTTTCTTCTTCCGCTTCTTAAAGAATACCTTTCAGCATTTCATATAATGCTGGTTTGGTGGTGATGAACTCCTTTAGCGTTTTCTTATCTGTGAAGCTCTTTATCTGACCTTCTATTCTGAATGATAGCTTTGCTGGATAAAGTAATCTTGGTTGTAGGTTCTTGCTGTTCATCACTTTGAATATTTCTTGCCACTCCCTTCTGGCCTGCATGGTTTCTGTTGAGAAATCAGCTGACAGTTGTATGGGTACTCCCTTGTAGGTAACTGACTGTCTTTCTCTTGCTGCTTTTAAGATTCTCTCTTTGTCTTTTGCTCTTGGCATTTTAATTATGATGTGTCTTGGTGTGGTCCTCTTTGGGTTCCTTTTGTTTGGGGTTCTCTGCGCTTCCTGGACTTGGAAGTCTATTTCTTTCACCAGGTAGGGGAAGTTTTCTGTCATTATTTCTTCAAATAGGTTTTCAATATCTTGCCCTCTCTCTTCTTCTGGTACCCCTATAATTCTGATGTTGGTACGTTTGAAGTTGTCCCAGAGGCTCCTTACACTATCTTCATATTTTTGGAATCTTTTTTCTTTTTTTCTTTTTCGGTTGGGTCTTTTTTGTTTCTTCGTATTTCAAATCTTTGACTTGATTCTTGGGATCCTCTTGTTTGCTGTTGGATCTCTGTATATTATTCTTTATTTCAGTCAGTGTATGCTTAATTTCTAGTTGGTCCTTTTTCATATCCTCGAGAGTCTCACTAGATTTATCGAGGGCCTCACTAAATTTATCGGCTGTTTCCATAAAATTCTTGAAAAAACTTATAAATGTGGCCTTGAACTCTATATCCAGTCGTTTGCTTTCCTCCATTTCTGTCATTTGTGACCTGTTTCTTTGTCTCCGCATTTTTTATGCTTCCCTGCGTTGGTAGAGTGGTTTTGTGTACTAGGTGTCCTGTAGGGCCCAGTGGCTCAGCCTCCCCAGTTACCTGAGGTGGACACTCTTGGTGTACCCCCTTGTGGGCTTTTTGCACAGTCTTATTGTAGTTATGCCTTGATTGTTGTAGGATCACTGGGAGGAATTGACCTCCAGGCCAATTGGCTGTGAGAATCAGCTGTGTCTGCAGTGGGAGAACTTCTGTGCTGAAGACACCCTTCTGGGCCAAGACTTGCTTCAGTGGGGATTTGGTGCTCACTGAGTCTGCACCCTGAGTGTGTCCCTTATGGATCTGAGGAGTTGTAATCTGGATGGTCCCCCTCTGACCACTGGGTACACTGGCTCTTGGATCTAAGGAGGTGCTAATTTAGCCTCTGCCTGAGGTTACACAGCAGGAGCTACGAAGAGAACTGCAGATTCCCCTTCCTTTTTTGGAGTTTGGAGGTACCCTGATGAGGCCCAGCTGTGAAGCAATGCAAGCTGCTGTGGGGCCTTGGGCCTTCTCTTGGAAGTTCTGGGTCTGTGGCCCTGCTGTAGTTTGTTAGGTAATTTTCAGGTTGCAAAGGGCCAGGGCATTCATATGCAAAAGCCTCTGCTGCAGCCTGGGTGGGGCGGGGTCTCAGGGAATCAAAGGGCGGAGCAAGCAGCTATGGCGGATTCCCAGCCCTGCCCTAAGGGGCCATGCGTCTCAGTGTCCCGGTAATTGCTGCAAACACCTCTGAGGGAAAGCCGACCTCAAGTTCCGAGTTCTGCCCACTGCCAGACAGTCCAGTTTCTCCCCGTATGAGTCCTGGGTCCCCAGAGACTTCCCGGAACCGGAGTTCAGAGCAGTCGGGAGCTTGTGACTCCCTCTCGATTTAAAAAGCCAGCCGCGTCCTCAGGTACCAGCCCCTTTCCTGCGCGCGAGCCGCCATACCTCTGCACTTTACTTCCGCAGCTCCTCTGGCTCTCAGCGTGGTTTTCTTTCCTTCTAGTTGTGGAATTTCCACTCAGCCAGCTTTCCTGTAGTTCTGGATGCTGTTTGTTTTGTCTTTATGTTGTTTTTTTTGAAGTTGTTGTGGGAGGCAGCGATTTCCCGGTGTTTATCTATGCCGCCATCTTAGTTTCTCCGAGAAATTTTTTTAACAAAAGGATTTTTATAGTTCAGGGGTAAGGGAGGTCTGTTGTGTATTGTATATAGCTCAGTTGTAATAAAGCTTAAAGATCATGTCAAAATATGAATATACTCAGCATAGGTACATTTGTGGGGAGATTTTCCTCCTTTTCCCATATTATTAAAAAGCCCTGTAATAGATAACCAATAAATATTGAAATGTGGACTCCAATTAAAAATGCTTGTATATATATATATGAAATTCTGAATTTCTAAGCAGTATCTGCATACTTTTAGTAGGGACTAGTTCCCAAATCACTTTGGGAGGGCTCTTCTTTTTGCTGCCTAAATTTAAACAAATCATAAATTTATATGACAACAGTAACAGTTAAAGTCTAGTGTTGAAACAAAAGCATTCTCCATGAGTAATTCATCTGTGCTTCCTGGGGCTTACAATGCTGCAACTCAGAAGACAGGACAGTCCCCCTGATGGTCTCCAAAGTTTAATTCTTCTGTCCTGCCTAGGGCCCTAGAGTGCCATTCCTTTCCTTTTATGTTTATTTTCTAAAATTGGTTTAAATTAGTATTAAACATTTCATTTTAAAAAAGCAACTTTCTTTTATCCCTGAACTATCTTCAGTGAGGATAAGTATGTGGAAAAGAAATCAAGCATTGTAGTTGTCTTCTAATATTTCTAGGGGTTTGAAGGCAGGGAGAATTTTGGAATTGCTTTTTCTCCCAGTGCTACTTTTTAACACAAATCTCCATCAGGTTAAATTTCCAAAACCTAGTAGAGAATGATTATTTCAGTGCAGCTTTCCAAATCATAGTGGCATTTCTCTGGGCAATGACAATAAAGCTGTTGATTTCTTTTTTAGCCTGGCGTGCCTCCACTTCTGGTTGGGACATTTAGATTTGGAGCTGCTGTCTTAGGAAATCAGTTTTCAAGTCAAGAGGGTTGTTGGTAATATTTCAGATGTGTCTTTCAGCTGCTCCCTCCCTCCCTGCCTTTCCTGAAGGAATAAGTCCCCCTGTGCCAGTGACTTTATGTGATTTGTAAGATAAGGGTTAAGGATAGCTCAGAAAATGAGAGAAACAAAGGAATCATTAAAAAATACCATCATTTTAATGGCTGCCTTACTCAGGATGAGTAAAAATGTCTGCAGGGCATTTAGAAAGGAATTTTATTTTATTTATTTCTCTCTCTTAGTGGAATAACTAGAGGGCTGGCCCCAGGCTGTTTTATGGTATTGCTATTTGATCCCTGTGGTTTTAGTATGGAGTGAAAATGGGAAGAAATGAGCTCATGTAATGTTTGTAAATGTTGCATGTGATCTTGTTTTATCCTCTAAAGTTCAGAAAGCATGCAATCAGAGGTTCCCAATTTTTTTTAAAATATATATTTTACTGATTTTTCACAGAGAGGAAAGGAGAGGGATAGAGTGTTAGAAATATCGATGAGAGAGAAACATCGATCAGCTGCCTCCTGCACACCCCCTACTGGGGATGTGCCTGCAACCAAGGTACCTGCCCTTGGCTGGAATCGAACCTGGGACCTTTCAGTCTGCAGGCCGACACTCTATCCACTGAGCCAAACCAGTTAGGGCCAGAGGTTCCCAATTTTTTCATGTGTGGAGGAGTTACTGTTCTTAAACTTGCCTTGAGATTATCGAAGGTTGAGAGGGAAGTGACATGCTATGGCAGTTAAGTCCCTGAGAGATGATGTGTTATTGCTGGCTGTCTTATCTGATCTATGGGGCTCAAAGAGGGTGGAGTGGAGGATACAAAGAGGACAAGTGGCTTAGAGACCAACTGGTTGGGCCCCCAGTATTATATGAATACCAAGCTTACCCTTTGTTAGTTTTACATAACATTTTAGTGCAAGCAAACTAAAGAGTTGAATTTTCTATACTGCTCACTTCCACTCTTAGATCATCAACCTTGTGTGCTGCTCTGAAGCACTTTCCTATGGAGTCCCAGTGCTGTCACCAGCAACCAATTGGGGGAAAAGAAAAAGTGGCAGATGCTGGAATTAGAAAATGCTTTGCACTTCCTTATACCTAGAAATATCCACCTCCTTCTCTAGTTAGATTTTCAAAACAGCTCCATTTCCATACAAATTATTCATTGGCTGTAAAGGTCACTAGGAATTGGTGAGCATTAGAAACTGCAAACCAATTAGAATGTGGCAATAGCTTTGTTCAGAATTAAATGTTGATTCAAATGGACTCCAGTGATATGATGCTCTTTAATGAAACCATCATTTCATGGATTAGTAGATGCTTTTCTTGTTTTTGAGAATGACACAAAGTGCATGGGGGATGGGGTCTGGGCATGGGGATAATGACTATTTGGTCACACTTTCAAGCTTTTGTACTAATAAATCTTCCCAGAGAGACTCCTTTGCCTGCAATAAGGATGAATGCTTTTGAAAGCTTAATGGGAATTGATGCCATCTATCGATTACCATTTAAAGCACACCTTCCTAATTTCCAAGCATTGTTAAAGGAAAAGTGCTTTCCAGTGGAACAAGTATGTCTTATCAGAGGGTCTAAGTCTGGTGTCTTGATAGCGTAAGTGGTCAATTACTTCCTATAGCGACTTGAAGCCTATTGGGTGATGAATGAAAGCTCTGTTGAAGTTGATACCAAACCAGATTTCCATGGAGCAGATTATGTGCTGACTACTCAGCAGATGGAAATCCCTGGCTTCCTGCCCCGAAATGTGTGAGTGATTTCATGGGGACGGGGAATTATTCCCAGAGAAGCGTCTGGGACTGCCATAGTAGTGAGGGTCAAGGCCAGGTTAGTTCTAGAGCAGCGGTTCTCAACCTGTGAGTCGCGACCCCTTTGGGGGTCGAATGACCCTTTCACAGGGGTCGCCTAAGACCATCGGAAAACACATATATAATTACATATTGTTATGTGATTAATCACTATGCGTTAATTATGTTCAATTGGTAACAATGAAATTGGGGGTCACCACAACATGAGGAACTGTATTAAAGGGTCGCAGCATTAGGAAGGTTGAGAACCAATGTTCTAGAGGGTCTTTGTATTATTTTGATGCTTCCAATACTGGACCTCTCTCCCTGGTTGGGGATTATGATCTATTTGGTCAACAATGGTAGAAGTGTAAAGAGTATTCAGAGCGAATGAGAATTCTTGAAGGGTTTCAGAACTAACCCTTTCTTCTCCAGGGAATGAAAAACAGCTTTTAGTTAATTGCCATAATTCCAAGAAACACACTCCCTCTGGTTTCCCATGAAATAATTGGACCAATCTCATGATGATATATGTAAAAATATATTTCTTTTTTTTTATCGGTGTGTCTTTCTTTCTTTCTTTCTTTCTTTCTTTCTTTCTTTCTTTCTTTCTTTCTTTCTTTCTTTCTTTTTTTAAAAATATATTTTATTGATCTTTTACAGAGAGGAAGGGAGAGAGAGACAGAGAGCTAGAAACATCGATGGGAGAGAAACACCGATCAGCCACCTCCTGCACACTCCCACTTGGGATGTGCCCGCAACCCAGGTACATGCCCCCGACCGGAATCGAACCCGGGACCCTTCAGTCCGCAGGCTGACGCTCTATCCACTGAGCCAAACCGGTTTTGGCAAAAATATATTTCTTTATGATTTCTTAAAACAAGCTGGTTTATAACCAACATCTGTTTACTCTGGACCTTTGAGGAAAAGTCAGTACCTATACCTGCCTTCCAATAACTTGATTATAGGTTGGCGAGAGTGACTAAATGCTTCCTCTCTACCTACTACACAGGTGGGTTCTGGATCAATGCTACAACCAGTTGCAGTGATTATAGTAGCAGGCAGTGGTAATGTGTAAAATGGGTTCATTTATTTTTTTAAATATTGCTTTATTGGTTTCAGAGAGGAAGGGAGAGGAAGAGAGAGAAACATCAATGATGACAGAGAATCATTGATTGGCTTCCTCCTATATGCCCCACACTAGGGATCAAGCCCACAACCCAGGCATGTGCCCTGATCAGGAATTGAACTGTAATCTCCTGGTTCATAGATCAACACTCAACCACTGAGCCATGCTGGCCAGGCTAGAATGGTTTCATTTTCTAATCAACCACCATATTTTCCTGGTTGGGGCAACTGAAAAAATATTTGAGTTCTTAAACAGTCCACTGGTAGCCTTTCTTATAGTCCAGTTACTACAGAACAAAGATCTTGATAATTTATGTATAAGTGGTTTGTCCATCACATTATCCTTCTATAATTTTCTGCCTCCATCTCCTTTCATCTTTCCTCTTGATAGTGTTTATGTAACTTTTGCTAGTGAACAATTTACTGTTTCCTCACCAAGAGTTGGCCTCCAGGGAGGGAGTTAGAGGGGAAAATAAGTCTTCTCATGAAATTTAAAAACAATTATTGCTTCCCTGAAAATTAAATTATCAGCATGTCCATTAATACTTGAAACAACTGTAATATATTTCAATAGAAAACCAATGTCTAAAATAGAATAGGTAATTTTATAGTCCTTCAGTCTTCAGAGTCCTAGACAGAGTCAATTACCTAACTTCTGTGAACTGCTGAGACTCAAAATCACTGCTTTTGTAAAAGCTAGGAAGGAGAACATATATTACTTAGTTCAATACCCTCATTATTCAAGGAAGGGAACCGAGACTGACAGAAGTTAAATGACTTGCCCAAGGACAAACAATCACTTTGTGGCAGGATTGAGATTCAAACCTGGCAGTTCAAGCTTAGAGCTCTTGGCATGCCACTTATGTCACACACCAGTCTTAGTTCTAATGGACAATGAATTAAGTCAGCAACTAAGGAGTGCTATATTTACTAGTAAGATTCTCTGCCTTGATAACATTCCCACTCTTTTCTAGCCCTCCCTTATAGCACTGTGAATTTGCCTTTGTGAGAAGATGATACAATAAAAACCAGCAAGCCCAATTAAATGTAAAGAACTTACTCTGAAAAATTCTTTTGTTGATCCAGAGTCCAGGGTCCCATATGCAATTTCAGTCTGCTTAGCTAAGTCTTCAGCACTCTCTATGGGAGAAACCATCCTCTCCACAGTCAGGAAAGCAGCGAGATTGGCAGTATAGGAAGAAATTATGATCAGGGTGAAGAACCACCAAACCCCTCCAACAATGCGCCCAGAGAGTGACCTACAAAATGAAACAAAGACAAATTCAGACCCAGAGGGGCCAGATTTCAGTTTAAGTAATCCTTATCTTTATTTCTGAAAAGAGTACTGGTTTTAGTGTAGCTGATGAGGGAGGGAAGTAAACGATATTAGGGAATTAACACATCAAACAAAAGTAGCACGTTAATAACAACCACCCATGTTACATTACATGCATAATGCTCTTTAGGTCTATATGGGTTCAAAGCAGGTTTTTTTTAATTGCAGGGAAATATCTTCTTTTTACCAGATCCAGGTTACATGTAATAATTGTACTTATTGGATCTTCCTCCTGTGAGGTTTGCTGGGCCACCCATACCTGTGGAAGACTGCATTGTTTCCTTTAAGGCAAGTGATTCTCAGCTTTGTCTGCACAGTAGAATCACCTGAGATCTTTTCAAAAAATCTTATGCTTAGGTCCACCCAAGACCAGTTAACTCAGAACCTGGGAGATCAGACCCAGACATATGTATTTTTTTAAAGCTTGCCAGGTGATTGCAATGTGCAGCCAAGGTTGAGAACTACTGATATAAGGCAATGGCATGGGGAAAAAAAAGCCACAAATGTTTACAAAATTGAAGAGAAATGGGTAGGTGCTGGTAAATATTCACTTTGAGTTTAATAAATCTAATGAAAACATGGCCATTTTGTGGAGTTGGTCACCCATGAGGCAAGGAGCCATAAGATGGAGCTAATACCTTAATAAATAAAAATTTAAAAAAAGATGGAGCTAGTGGGGCTTAGGAGCTTAGCTCCAGGGATCAAAACTTTTCTCTTTTACTGACTAAGCTTTAGCTCACCGGAGATGCCTCAAGTGAAATAGGAAACTACCTGTACAATAGGATTTGAGAGGTACAATAAGGTTTGTCTCCTCCCCTCACCCCATAACCAACCAAACAAAACCACCCTCACTGGCCTACCACAGAAATTCTTCAGGAGACTTTGTCAAAATGTTACAAAATAGTCATGGGATGGTAAAATACAGCATAGGAAATGTAATCAATAATACTGTAATAATTTTATATGGATGGTATCAAGGGAACACTAGACTTATTGGGGGATCACTTTGTAAGTTATATAAATGTCTAACCACTATGCTGCATACCTGAAACTAATATAATATTGAATGTCAAATGTAATTGAAAAATAAAAAAAGTAGCACTTGACTTCAACAGCACCCATTCTCACATTGTTTTGAATTAGTCTATCTAATTAGTAGAAAATGGGACAGAAGATGGGTAAGTTTTAATAAGGGAAAAATTTGTTCTTAAATGTAACCTGGGGTGTTTTGTTAAAATGAAGATTCAGACTATCTGAGTACTCAAGAATCTTCACTTTAAAAATTATTTTTCAGTTAGAGTTGACATGCAATGTTGTAATATTTTCAGGTGTACAGGATAGAGATTAGACATTCATATACCTTGTGAAGTGATCACTATGGTAAGTCTAGTACCCATCTGACATCATACATAACTATTATACTATTATTAATTATCTTATCTATGTTGTACTTTACTTTCCTGTGACTAATTTTGTAACTGGCAGTTTGTAATTTCTAATCCTCTTCACCTTTTCCACCCCATCCCTTAAGCATCACTGGTGATTGTAGTGGTCTGCAGACTCAAATGAGAAATATTGTTCTTCTACATCAGTGAATCTTAACTCTGCCTGACCAAGAATATCATCTGGGGAGCTGGAGATAAAATAAAGCAAAAGAACAAAAAACCATGCCTAGACTCCACCCCTGACCAATTAAATCAGAATCCCTGGGGGTTGTGCCTAAGCAGTGGCATTGTTATAAAGCTTTGGTGCAGCCAGGATTTCAAGTCATAGACCTACATCATGAATGCTACTCAGGGCGAGGGTCTGTGGGAAGTTAGGGTGCAGTGTGAGGGCACTGAATGCTCAGTGATGGGTAACGGCTTGTACTGAGGAAACGCCATCTCCTTCACAATGTGCTGAAGGCTGGCTTTGTCTGCAGAAATGAAAATCTGGCTGCTAGGTTTTACAAAACATTGCCACATTATCCTTAAGATAGTTCTGCTCTGTGGCAAAGCTTCATCCTGGTTAGGATATGTTCTCTCATGCCCAGAAAAGCTAACAGGAAAAGAACACCCTCTGTCATAAAGTCAAGAATAGGCGTAGGAGCCTGGCACATCTCCAGGCTCTGTGGGAAGAGGGCAGTTCTGGGCTGAAAGCTGGCAAATCAAGTTCTTTGTTTGTACTTGCATTTTACCACTTTGAAGGAAATTTGAATTTCTGTGTCCTCAGCTAACCTTTTATTAGCCTCTGGAAAATTCAGTTCTTTTAGATTTTACACTCTGATCAAATAATTTTGGTGTTTTGTTGGTGTTCTTTATTTATTAACTGTAACAAAACTACTTGATTTTTAAAAGTATGTAATTCCTATTTGTTCTTGGGTGCCTTAAATAGCCCTTATTTTTTTAAATTTCTGAACATAATCACATTTAACTTTTCAGATGTGAAAATTTGCTTTGCGACACATTTTTCTAACTAATAGTTGTACTCTCTTAAGATTTCAACTGGGAATATTTTACTTTTAATCAAAAGATGTGAAAACATCTGGGTGAGTGAGAAAGAATATGACACACTTCCAAATCCTAAAAGTTTACAAAATATTTTAATTATGAATTTGGACCTTTCACAGTCTTTCTTCATTTTTGCTATATACATTTAATTTCTTCTTGACTGATCTGACTCTGGAAGTAATTTAACATATAAAAGATTAATGCTCCAAAGCAGCATCTGTAGTAATAAGGTAATAAAATGATAACAATAATAATTAACACTTATTGAACACTTCCTATGTGACAGGCTCTGTTTTAATTGCATTACATGTGTCAAATCTTTTAATCCTCTATCCTTACAGTTAGGTACTGCTTTACAGGTAAGATCATAGTGGTATTTTATATATAAAGAAATTGAGTCACAGAGAGGAGAAATAGGAAATAATCTATACTTACACAATAGGAAAGAAAGCCCCAAATTTTTGTAGTACAAAATACTCATATTTTGTATGAGAAAATTCAGAATGGTGTGCAAATTATAGAAGATGCAAGTTTTCTACAAACACTGAGAAATATAATTGCAGGAAAACCAAACATGTTTGGATTATTTCTTATTATTTGTTGTTTATTTGGAATGAAACTGTAAATGTCATTCTAATTTGGAACGATGGGGTCTTACTGAGACCAAGGGGAAAACTGATTTGGAAGTATTTCCAGACTCATGGTTTGGTATGGAAAGGGGTATGTTCTGCTGCTGTAAATACTAATAGTTTTTTATGCATGTTTACTTGAAATGTGGAGAACATGGTAATTTATGGAAATTACACTTGTGCCATTCTATTGAGGCTAATTGACTATGGCTGTGTCTGTATGATCTAAAATTAGGCCTGCACATCATAATCTGGCTATTTTGCCCCCCTTAATAGCTGACTCAGACAATAATTTACTTGATCAGTGTGACTTAGCTGATATTGGCTATTGGCATGACTGAAAATAAACGCAGATGCAAAATGATCATTTTTGTGGCCTCTTGTCCACATGGATATTGACTTGGGCAATTACAGGGTTATGCTATACCTGTAAGTATGAAGAATTTTGGTAAATATCCACATAGAAATGATATAATAGTATACACAAGCATAAACATGGATGGAAAAAGGAGCTTTCTTAGAATCGATCAGTGTTAAATGCTCAAGCTTGATTCAATATTTCCCTCCCAAGATAATAGTAGCTTTGTCGAGAGTATTGGTGAAATTTCTATCACTTTCTTCCCTTGTTTGGTATGGATGACTAAATCCTTTCACTGAGAAAAGGTGCAGTGGAACTCATGGGGAAGTAACTCTATAAGAATTTATATGTATCCCTTATCTCATTAGTGAAACTATGGCAATTTAAATCCACATTTCACATAGAAACTATGTAAAAAGTGACTGATGGGTCAGCCCCATCACATATTTTAAAAGATCTGTTAAACTAAGACATGACTTTACAGCTGAGTAAAAAGACATGTAATTTTCCAATATCTTCCCCTCCATAAGGCAGCTTCAAAATGTTTTAACATTCATTTCAAATACCTTTAAAAATTTTTATTGAATTTATTGGGGTGATATTGGTTAATAAAATTGTATAGGTTTCAGGTGTGCAATTCTATTGTATATTGTATTGTGTGCTTACCACCCCAAGTCAACTCTCCTTCCATCATCATCATATATCCCCCTTTTACCCTCTTCTACCTCTCACCACCCCACTTTCTCTCTTGTAATCACCATACTGTTGTCTGTGTTTATGAGTTTTATTCTTTGCTCAATCCCTTTACTTTTTTAAACCAGTCCCCCAAACCCCCATATCCTCTGACAACTGTCAGGTTGTTCTCTATATCTATGAGCCTGTTTCTATATTGTTTGTTAGTTAATTTTCTTCCTTAGATTCCACATATAAGTGAAATCATATGGTACTTGTCTTTCTCTGACTGGGTTAGTTCACTTAGCATAATACTCTCCTGGTCCATCCATGATATCACAAAAGGTAAAATTTCCTTCATTTTTACCGCTGAGTAGTATTCCATTGTGTAAATGTACCATAGCTTTTTTATCCACTCAACTACTGATGGACACTTGGGCTGCTTCCAAATCTTGGCTATTGTAAATAATGCTGCAATAAACATAGGGATGCATATATTCTTTCAAATTAATGTTTCAAGGTTCTTCAAATATATTCCCATAAATGGAACCCCTGGGTCATAAGGCAGTTCCATTTTTAATTTTTTGAGGTAACTCCAAACTGCTTTCCACAGTGGCTGCACCAATCTGCTTTCCCACCAACAGTACTTGAGGGTTCTCTATATCCTTGCCAGCACTTGTCGTTTGTTGATTTGTTGATAGCCATTCTGTGTAACAACATTTTAGTTTGATGTAGTCCCATTTGTTTATTTTTTCTTTTGTTTCCCTTGCCCAAGGAGATATCTCAGAAAAAAATATTGCTACAAGAAATGTCTGAGATCTTACTGCTTATGTTTTCTTCTAAAATTTTTATAATGTTGAGCCTAACATTTAAGTCTTTAATCCATTTAGAGTTTATCCTTATGTATGGTGTAAGAATTTGGTCCAGTTTCATCCTTTTGCATGTCTGTCCAATTTTTCTAACACCATTTATTGAATAGACTATCTTTACCCCAATTGTATGTTTTTGTTTCCTTTGTCAAATATTGACCATAAAAGTGTGGGTTTATTTCTAAACTCTGTATTCTGTTCCATTGATCTGTATGTATGTTTTTATAGCAGTACCATGCTGTTTTGATTACTATGGCCTTGTAGTAAAGTTTGATGTCAGGTAGCATGATTCCTCTAACTTCTTCTTTCTCAAGATGTTGTGGCTATTCAGGGTGATTCCATATAAATTTTTGGAATATTTGTTCTAGCTCTGTGACAAACACAACTGGTATTTTAGGAGGAATTGCATTGAATCTATAGATTGCTTTGGGTACTATGGACATTTTAATGATGTTAATTTTTCCTATCCATGACCATGGAGTATGCTCCCATTTATTTGTATCTTCTTCAGTTTCTTTCCTCAGTGTCTTGTAATTTTCCAAGAATAGGTCTTTTACATTCCTGGTTAAATTTATTCCTAAGTTTTTTTGTTCTTGTTTGTTTGTTTGTTTTTTTGAAACAAGTGTAAATGGGATTTTCTTAGTTTCCCTTTCTGATAGTTCATTATTGGTGTAAAAAAATGCAACTGATTTCTGGATATTTATTTTGTGCCCTGCTACTTTACCGGATTCATCTATCAGTTCTAATAGTTTTTTTGTGTGGAATTATTAGGGCTCTCTCATATCATCTGCAAATAACTACAGTTTTACTTCTTCCTTTACAATTTGGATGCCTTTAATTTGTTCTTTTAGTCTGACTGCTGTGCTAGGACTTCCAGTACCATGTTGAATAAGAGTGGTGAAAGTGGGCATCCCCGTCTTGTCCCCAATCTTAAGGGAAACACTTTTAGTTTTTGCCCCTTGAGTATGATGTTGGCTGTGGGTTGGTCATATATGGCCTTTATTACATTGAGGTATGCTCCATTTCTACTTTGCTGAGATTTTTTAAAAATCATAAATGGATGCTAGATTATGCTTTTTCTGCATCTATTGATATGATTTTTATCCTTCATTTTGTTTATGTGGTGTATCACATTTATTGATTTGTAGACATTGTACCCACCTTGCATCCCCCAAATAAATCCCACTTCATCATGGTGTATAACTTTCTTTATATATTGCTGGATCCAGATTTGGTAATTGTTGAAGATTTTAGCATCTGTGTTCTTCAGGGACATTGGCCTATAATTTTCTTTCTTTGTCATGTCTTTATCTAGTTTTGGAATTAGGATAATGCTGGCCTTGTAAAATGAGCTTGGGAGTCTTCCCTCATCTTAAACTTTTTGGGATAGTTTGAGAAGGATAGATGTTAATTGTTCTTTAAATATTTTAAATATTTGATAAAACTCACCTGTGAAGTCATCTGGTCTAGGACTTTTTTTTTATAGCTTTAATTTCATTAGTTGTAATCTATCTATTCAGATTATCTGATTCTTCCTGATTCAGTTTTAGAAGATTGTATGTTTCTTGGATTTTATCTATTTTGCCCAGATTGTCCAATTTGTTGGCATATAGCTGTTCATAATGTTTTCTTAAATCCTTTGTATTTCTGTGGTTTCAGTTTTTACTTCTCATCTTTCATTTCTGATTCTATTCATTTGGGTCCTCTCTCTTTGTTTCTTGATGAGTCTGGCTAAAGGTTCATCAATCTTGTTTATCTTTTCAAAGAACCATCTCTTGGTTTCATTGATCTTTTGTATTGTATTTTTAGACCCTATTTTGTTTATTTCTGCTCTAATATTTAATATTTTATTTCTTCTACTTACTTTGGGCTTTACTTGTTCTATTTCTAGTTCCTTTAAGTGTAAAGTTAGATTGTTTATTTGAGATTTTTCTTATTTCTTGAGATAGGCCTGTAATGCCACGAATTTCCCTTTTAGGACTGCTTTCACTGTTGGGTTTCAGTGCTTTCAATTTTGGGTTGCTGTGTTCTCATTTTCATTTGTTTCAAGATAGCTTTTGATTTCTTCCTTGATCTCATTGTTAACCCATTCATTGTTTAGTAGCATTTTATTTAGCCTCCATGTCTTTGTGTGTTTTTTAGTTTTTTTTTTCTTGTGATTAATTTCTAGTTTCATACTATTGTGGTCAGAGAAGATGCTTGATATAACTTCAACCTTCTTAAATTTATTAAGACATCTTGTGTTTTAACATGTGGTCTATCCTAGAAAATGTTCCATGTGCACTTGAAAAAGATGTATATTCTGCTGCTTTGGGCTGAAATGCTCTGAAGATATTAGTGAAATCTCTGATCTAGTGTGTAATTTAAGGCTGCAGTTTGTAGATTTTTTTTTGTCTGAAAGATCTATCCATTAATGTCCATGAGGTGTTAAAATCCCCTTCTATGACTGTATAGCTTTTGATTTCTCCCTTTATGTCCATCAAGATTTGCATTAAATATTTAGGTTCTCCTATGTTGGGTGCATAAATGTTTACAAGGCTTATATCCTCTTGTTGGATTGCTCCGTTTATCTTTATATAGTGTACTTCATTGTCTCTTGCTGTGGCCTTTGTTTTAAAGTCTTTTTCTTCTGATATAAGCATTACTACCCCAGTTTTTGTTGCACAAGACAGATTTTGAGGTTAGCATAATGAAATGACTGTACAAAACTGAACATTTAGTATTTATAAAAATGCATTTTAAAGAGCAAATCATACCTTTTGAAGAAATGTAAGAGGAGGTGTGAAGTTAATGAAAGTAAATTAGCAAAGAGAGAAAAACAGACATAAAAATAAAACAAAATAATATACAATGCTCTTGTTATCTCTAATAATAAGAAACTAGAGTTTCTTAGTTAATAGTGAAGTGTATTTTATAAGCTATGAAATGATAATAAAAGTAATGGTGATTCAATGGAATACTACGCTGCAGTAAAAAAGAAGGAATTCTTACCATTTGCAATAGCATGGATGGACCTGGAGAGCATTATGCTAAGTGAAATAAGCCAGTCAGAGAAAGATAAATATCACATGATCTCAGTCATTTATGGAATATAATGAATAACATAAACTGATGAACAAAACAGATCCAGAGACAGAGAAGCATCGATCAGATGCTCAAACCTCAGAGGGAAGGTACAGGAGGGCGGGGGTAAGGGGGAGAGATCAACCAAAGGACTTGTATGCATGCATATAAGCCTAACCAATGGACACAGACAACAGGGGGTGAGGGCATGAGTGGGGGGGGCGTGGGGGGCAATGGGGGGATAAGGACACATATATAATACCTTAATCAATAAAGAAATTAAAAAAAGTAATGTTGATTGTGGGGGGAGGAGGGTGGGTTGAGGTGGAAGAGGGCATAGAGGGGATAAGTGGTGATGGCAAAAATAGAATAAAATTAAAAAAAAACAACAAAAAAGTAAGCTATCTGCTGTAACCTTCATTTTGTAAGTAAATTTTGAAATTTGCACTTTACTGGCTTTACAAGATAATGAACTTGAATTACAAACCACTTCTGTTTTGTACAAACTATCATTCCTTACTATCCCCTTTTTTCTTTCTAAGTCTGCATCATTTCCACATTCCATTCAATGCTGTGTCTATGACAGATTGTTTAAAAATGTGCAGAATCAATCTTGGCTTTTATAGTCTTTTCTAATGGGAATAAGTAACCATCTCCCAAAGACTGAAAACTATAGCTTTCAGTCAGAAAACTTATGAAATTATTGCAATAAAAATCCTGCTATAATATCATTAATTTATTACCTCATCACTACTGCTTTGAAGTGAATTTGTAGTTCGATGAAGACACTGGCTATACATCAGCAAAGGAAAGGATATTGTTTACAATGGAGTAAAAATATCCTGTTGTGTTTGACCCCATTTATTTTATACCCTTTATGTCTTATTATTCTGTACATGCTTTTCATTTTAGAGAAGGATCTATGTATCAATTAACCTGGACAAATCCTCCTCTCTGTTCTTCAAAATATTTGATATCTTGAAAACTTAACAGGAGAGTACTGCCTTTGGAAAAATCTGTATACCACTATCAGGTTCAGTTAGTGTGTTCTCCCCATTTTATCTGCTGTAATTCCCCCAACCCTCACATCTTCCAACTTGGCCAGCCCTCAGATGTTTCTGCAGCTCTGAAGAAAGTCAGCAGGGGGAGCATTTGTCTGGAAGGATTTGGGCTTTGGATAACTTAGCAGCTCTATTGAAGTTTTACAAATGAAATGTACTTCAGATTCAAAAAGTTGCAACCTCCTACCAATATCAATAAGTCATCATGGGATAATGTAATCAAACTATTTGCTATTGATGTAATCCTTAAGGAAAGCACTATATGTGTTCACGATGGAGTGCTGTTAGTTATTTATCATCAGAATTCTTCTATTTGGCACTGACTAAAATGTTATCTGTATTTCTACAGAGTTTTAGGAACTAAAAATCAAATGCAATATTAACTATTAGTATTTTTGAAAGTAGGATAATTAAGAGCAGCCAGTTTAAAAATGATACTAGCTAACATTTATTGAGAACCTACATGAGGAACTGAGGTTTAGCAAAGTTTAGTAACCTGCCTCAGGTTACACAACTGCTAAGCAGATTGTGAATCTAGTGAGACTAATTCCAGCACCCACATATTTAACTATTATGCTTTCAATCTGGATATACCCACTATCTATCTCTCTACTCCTCCACCCACTCAGGGAAAGAGGTTGAATGGAATATCCTCAGACATAAAAACATTGCAAAATAATATACAATGCTCTTGTTATCTGTAATAATAAGAAACTAGAGTTTCTTAGTTAATAATGAAGTGTATTATTAACTATACAGACTCCCCCCAGTAAATTAGTTCATGTGTGTATATAACCTCAGCTTATTACATTGATTACCCTTTCTAAAGGTGATTCAGACTCCAGCTGAATTGTTCACCCTATGAGGTAGTTGAAAATATCAAGCCTAATACTGACTAAACTAAGCTTCTAGGTTACTGTCAATAGCTTTGTTTGATGGAAATAGAATGATGCTCGGTTTTCCTCATGATGTCTTATTGCTGATTTCCTAGTCTTTTACTTTGAATGAATACATGCTCAACAGCATTTTAAATACTCATTGCCTTATTTCTTTAACAACAAGGGCAAAGGCAGAGTTTCATCAGAGTTTGGGGGACTGGAAAACAGCTCTGGTGCATGAACATGAAGAAAAGAATGGAACAAAAGATACACCTTGAGGTCAGTAATGGGAGGTAGTATATGATTGTGGAAGCAATTATACTGCTGGCTCTTAAAATGTCTATGACATTGGGTTCATTACATTATCTCTCTGGGTATGGCTCCTTTGTCTCTGATATAAGAAATGCAGCATGACATGACATGGAAGGGTTTTGGAGTTGGAGTTAGGTTTGAATACTGGCTTTGCCGTTTGTTAGCTGTGTGCCTGGCAAGTTAACCTGAGCATCACCTCATTCAATTTAAAAATAAGTATAATGTCTACCCTGTGGCAGTGTTTTGAGGATTAAAATCCACATGATAACACAGGTAAAGTGCAGGGGGTAGAGCTCAGTGAAGATTGTTGTCCCTGTGCCTTCAGAAAATGGAAGCAGTTGTGTTCATTTATCTCTGACATATTTTCATGTCATGATATTTGATCATTTTACTTTAAAACTGTATCTTATAGTTCCTTGAATTACTTCAGTTTTGAGAAAAGTATAAGTAAAATGCATGCGCATATTCTGGACTCACTGGAGAGTTTGCATCCCAAGTGTGGCCATTAAACAGAAATAAAGTATAATACTGGTGTTTGCAATTAAGGCAACAATGAATCTTAGAGCACAACTATGTTATTATAAGGAATTTCTAAAAGTGCTAATAAAGAAGCACATTTCAGTGGGGTTTGCTGTTATACAATTGAGCACAAATATATAACCAATAGAGCTCTCAAGACACAGGGAAATATGTTTCCTCCTTACTGGTATATAATAAACAGGCGAAGAAGTATAACATTTTATCAAGAAACTTAAAGATATAATTTCTTTCAAAGGACACAAAAGGCAGTATTGAAGGAGGGATCACACATATGGTAGAAAGTATGGAGCTCAGAAAGATAATAATTTATTATTTAAAAGAACAATAAGGATAATACTTCTTACTCTAGACCAGTGTTATTCCATAGGCTGTGTGCCCAATTGAGTTTCTATCAGCATTAAAAAAGAATAGAAAACATTAAACTGCATGGTACACTGTAAGGGTAATGTCTGGTGACACTTTTGTTATATACACATATGTGTACTGAGTCATGATGAAAAATTTTGTACCGAGGGCTATGGTTAAGAAATTTGAAAACCATTGCTCTGTATGACAGTATCCAGTACAGTATAACAAAATCTGTACCTTGAGAAAAAATGAATTTGACATATTTCAGTGCCTCACAAGAGCCACAGCTTAAATTCTGCTGTAAAAAAATTGTTGAGCTTGTCATTTTCAGGCCATTGTCTTTAAACCATCACTTAACAAAGTGATATACATAAATACTTCTAAAAACAAATGACTTCTTAAGAGACCTGTTTAAGTATGCATAGTAGTATGCAGCACTCCAGTGGGGATATCACAAATTTAGTTTTGAAAATTCACTTACAGAAACCGATAAAATCTCCAGCCTTAATGACCTTAGCATTGTCTCAACACAGATTACCAGCCATGTTAAAGATCATTCAATTACGGGATCATTCAGAAACCTTGGTTTCTTGAGGTGAATGTTTTTTAAAAATAGGAAAACCAACTAGCAAAACAAATGTACTCCCAGGTGATAGCACAGAATGACACACATTCTAAGCACAAACGAAACAGAGAGTGAAATAATTTGGAGAATCTGACCAAACAGATTAAGGGTGGCAAAAAGGTATGACTACAAATGATGCTTACCTCACATGTTATGCTGAAAAGCTGTTGAAGATGGTTACCAGGTGAGTTATACTGCAAAACTTCATTTGAAATGTTTTGTGATCAAAGTGAATAATCTCAAAATGAAGTATACTTTAAAAACCTATACAGATCATGTAGTATAGAAATCTATACTTGAAAACTATATAATCTTATTAACAAATGTCACCCCAATAAATTTAATAAAAAATTAAAACCTGGTAGGTGACTTTCTGAGTCCTTATATTCTAAATGAAAATTCCTATATGTTTGTGTAATTGATTCTGATAAGTATTTGAATACATGTTCAATTTTACCAAAGCTGCAACATTTTATTTTAAAGTAAAGCATTTTCTTCTGATTATAAAGATGCTCTATTTGCTTCTGATATTTTATCATTATGAATTAACTACCATTTTTGTTTAGGTGAGTTAAACTAAGTGGGTGAGTCCAGGATATTCACAATATTTTCGGTAGTTTTACTGAGATAACATTTGCATACCATAAAATTCACCATTGTAAATGTACAAATAGTAATTTTAGTAAATTTAGAGTTGTGTAACCATAACCACAATTGTTTTGGAACGTATATTCCCCAAAGTTCCCTTAGACCCATTTGTAATTAATCCTGACAAGGCTGGGATTAGGGTGAGGCAAGTGGGGCATTAGTCCCATGCACAAAATTTAAGGGAGTGCAAAAATCTCACTAATCAAGATAAATAGCACTTTAATGCAATATTTAAAAAGCCCAAACTTAATGCAAAACAACTATAACAAACCAAAAGCCAACATTTTAAATAAAAACTGAATCTGACCCCTGAACTTTTTCTATTCAGTCTCGCCTCACCCTAATCCTGGTCCTGATTAGCCTCTCTCTGCTCCCTCCAACTCCTCTGGAAACCACTAATGTACTTTATGCCTCTATAGAGTTGTCTGTTGTGGACAAATGGAATACTACAATGTAAATGGAATTCAACAAATGGGACTCATATAATACGTGGTGTTTGTCTCTGGCTTCTTTCACTTAGCATAATGTTTTCAAAGTTGATCCACATTGTAGTATGTGTCAGTAGTCTGTTTTTTTAAATTGCTGAATAATATTCCATTGTATGGATATGCCACATTTTGATTATCCATTCATTTTTTGATGGGCATTTGGGTTGTTTCCACTTTTTGGCTATTATGAATAAAGCTTCTATGAACACCTGTGTATAGGTTTTTATGTAGATACATGTTTTCATTTCTGTTAGGTAAATAAGAGTGGAATTGATGTGTCATAGTTTAAATCTATGTAAACTACAACAAAATGCTGAACCATTTTGTAATTTGGCTGTAGCACTTTGCATTTCACACTATAAATGGATGAGAGCTACAGTCAGTCTATATCTTCACCACCTCTTGTCTTTTTGATTATGGCAATTCTAGAGGATCCTCATTGTGATTTTAATTTGCATTTTCCTAATGACTAATGATGTTAAGCATCTTTGCATATGATTATTAACCATTTGTGTATCTTCTTTGGGAAAAATGTCTACTCAAATGTTTTGTCCACTTTAAAAATTGGATTGTTTCTCTTTTTATTGAATAGCAAGATATCTTCATATATTCAGGATATGTCCTTTATGAGATGTACAGTTTGCTAATATTTTCTCCCAGTCTTGGCTTGTCTTTTTATTTTCTTAATAATGTCTTTTGAAATGTAAAATTCTGAATTTTTATGAAGTCTAGTTTATCATTTTTTTAAATGCATTGTGTTTTTTGTGTTCTATAAACTCTTTGTCCAATTCAAGGTCACACAAATTTCCTCTTTTTAAAAATTGTTTTTTAATAGTTTTTGTTATAAAGAAAAACTTGGGTAAGACACTAAAATGGATAGTTCTAAGCAGGGTGAGAACAAAATGTAAAAATTAAGGACATTGAAACTTGAAGGTAAGAGGGTTTTAAAGAAGAGTTCTATCTTCTTTCAAATTTTTGCTAGATCTAATCTCTCTATAAATGAGAAAATGTTTTAACTCAATGAGGAAACTATTTCTGTTTGCTATAACAAAGATTTAGTATTAGCTTTATCTGAATAAAATTAATGAGTTGGCAATGTTGCTTTTATCCAGAATTCAAATGTTTGCTATAATGTATATGAATATACTATACCATAGAAATGCACGAAAGACATTCAAAGCAACACCAATAACACACTCACTTCATGGACACAAGCAAACAAAAGGGCTTGATGATAATTTGTCATTGGATAGAATGTTCAATGAAGGAAATCTGGACTTGAGATGTACATGAATGGATCATGGCCATAAAATACAAGGAGGTATTGGGTATGACATGGAAACTAACCTTGGAGAAATATCACATCCTTGCTGCATAAAGGCACCCAAGGAAAACCAAAGACTGTTGAATATCCCAAATTCATTTGGAGGATCAGGAGGGCTTTGTGGGTCACGAGGTTCTTCATTGTTGTCTTCCAAGTGCCATTCATAAGGGCTGAATCTGCTGACTAGGAAAAGAACTACACTGACACCAATGTAAGCGAAGACAATGCACATCCAGATTTCATAAGCCAAGGGATCCAGAAATGAGAATACTCCTGGTTTTGATTTCTGAGGCTTCTTTATCATGATGGAGATGCCCAGGCTCATAAATGGCTTTGAGAAATCGATGACTTCTTCACGGACCAGCGTTATAGTGAGTGGAGCAACAGCTATATCAGCCCTCTAGAAAAAAAAAATTAAAAAAGTTTAGAGACAGTATTTTCATCAGTCATTTGCCACTTTAATATACCTGTTTGCTGTAAATATAAAGTCTTATATTACTACTAGAGGCCCAGTGCACAAAAATTGTGCACTCGGGGGGGGGCATCCCTCAGCCCGGCCTATGCCCTCTTGTGGTCTGGGACCCCTCCGAGGATGTCCACCTGCTGGCTTAGGCCTGCTCCCTGGGGGATCGGTCCCAAGCTGGCAGTCAGACATCCCTCTGGCAGCCCGGCAGCCTTTGGGGGATGTCCCCTTACCAGCAGGGAGCAGACCTAAGCTGCAGTCAGACATCCTTAGTGCTGCTGAGGAGGTGGGAGAGGCTCCCGCCACCACCACTGTGCTGGCAGCCATCATCCTGGCTTGTGGCTGAGCAGAGCTCCCCCTTTGGGAGCGCACTGACCACCAGGGGATAGCTCCTGCATTGAGCATCTGCCCCATGTTGGTCGGTGTGTGCCATAGTGACCAGTCATTCTTAGTTGTTCTGCTGTTAGGGTCAATTTGCATATTACCCTTTTACTATATAGGCTAGAGGCCTGATGCATGGGTGGGGGCCGGCTGGTTTGTCCTGAAGGGTGTCCCGGATCAGAGTGGAGGTCCCGCTGGGGTGCCTGGCCAGCCTGGGTGAGGGGCTGATGGCTGTTTGTAGCTGGTCACACCCCTTTCAGGGTGGGGGTCCCCACTGGGGGGCCTGGCCAGCCTGGGTGAGGGGATGATGGCTGTTTTCAGGCTGACCACACCCCCTTTAGGGTGAGGGGTCCCCACTGGGGTGCCTGGCCAGTCTGGGTGAGGGGCTGAGGGCCGTTTTCAGGCTGGCCAAACCCCCTGGCGATGGAAGCTCCCAGCCTCTCTTTTTTTAATTTTTTTTTTTATTCTGGGATTTATTTACCTTCTATAATTGAAACTTTGTTGCCTTGAGTGGAGCTCAGAGCCGGCCGCGGCAGGCGGGAAGCTTGGCTTCCTCCATCACTGGGGCAACCAAGCCTCCTGCTTGCTCCAGCTCCATGGCTGCTGGCCACCATCTTGGTTGGGTTAATTTGCATATAGTCACTCTGATTGGCTGGTGGGCGTGGCTTAAGGTGTAGGGAATGTACAGTCAATTTGCATGTTTGTCTTTTATTAGTGTATATAAGCAATTTATTGGTAAGTGCTTAGGTTAGAAAAGTAGTAGCATTCAGTGGGTTCTAAAATACTTTTATCTTGATGGTAAGTTAAGAAAATGACACTGGCTGGCCTTTTGTCCTGAGGCATATTGGCTTAAGGTAACTGACTCAATTTTTTTCCTATTTTTGTTGTTGTTGCTACTTTGCAACTCATCTTATACTCCCTTGTGACATATCACTGTTTAACACTTGTTTTCTTATTTTAATTTCCATGCTCTTATGTTTTATTTCCATCACTTGACTGGAAATTCTTTTTATTTTTTAAACTTATCTTTATTGTTAAAAGTATTATAGTTGTCCCCTCCCCCCATAAACCCTCTCCAACCTACTCCCACCCCCTTCCGAGGTCTTCACTGCACCATTGTCTGTCCATAGGTTATGCATATAAGTTCTTCGGTTAATCTTTTCCCACCATTCCTTTCCCTCTAAAATACATCAGTCTGTTGTATGCTTCAATGTCTCTAGATCTATTTTGTTCATCAGTTTATTTTGTTCATTAGATTCCACATAAAAGCGAGATCATGTGATACTTATCTTTCTCTGACTGGCTTATTTGACTGGAAATTCTTGTGGGATGAGTATAATAGTCCATATTTGTTATATGTGCCCCTCCCCCCACTGCCACCATGAGGTGTGACATAGGACTACAATACTCAGGACTATGGTACTTGAGTGTTTGCTATTATCCTTGAATTATTTTTGAAGAGTATATTTACTAAAACACTAGAGGCCTGGTGCATGAAATTCTCAGCCTGGCCTGCATCCTCTCACAATCCAAGACCCCTCAGGGGGTGTCCGACTGCCGGAATCAGGCCTAAATTGGCAGTTGGACATCCCTCTTGCAATCCTGGACCGTTGGCTCCTAACCGCTTGCCTATCTGCCTGCCTGATCGCCCCTAACCCCCCTGCCTGCCTACCTGATTGCCCCTAATCACTGGCCTGCTTGCCTGATTGCCCCTAACTGCCTGATCGCTCCTAACCACCTCTGCCTCGGCCCCTGCTGCCACAGCTTCATCCGGAAGGTCATCCTGAAGGACGTCTGGAATGACTTCCAGAAGGTAGTTCGGCTGTCCAGTCTAATTAGCATATTATGCTTTTATTATTATAGATTATTATAGATAGGTTCTTTGAAAGCAGTGACTCAATTTTTTATTTCTGTATCTATCATTGCAACAGATCCTAAGTAAAGAAACCATAAATGACTAAAATATAAGTTGTTTATTATTAAATATGATATATGCAAACATGAAATAATCCTGTGTGGGTAATAACAAGGGTAAAATAGTTATTAGAACACATATTATTCTATATTAGTATAGTAAGCCATTATTTATAATGATAAATATCAGTGTAGCACTCACATGTATTACATCAATAAAATAATGTTTTAGTAGTACACTACATAATTACCTCAGGTAAAGGCAGGCAATGCTTTTATATTGATCCCATGAAAATAGGTACTAGGACTTTCTGTACTTCTTTTGTCATCCACAATTCTTTCTTTTTTTAAATTTTAATTTAATTAATTAATTAATTTATTTTTTTATTTATTAAGTTATTACATATGTGTCCTTATCCCCACATTACCCCCCATCCCCCCCACGCATGCCCTCACCCCCCTGTTATCTGTGTCCATTGGTTAGGCCTATATGCTTGCATATAAGTCCTTTGATTGATCTCTCCCCCTTACCCCCACCCTCCCCTGCCTTCCCTCTGAGGTTTGACGGTCTGATGGATGCTTCTCTGTCTCTGGATCTGTTTTTATTCATCAGTTTATGTTGTTCATTATATTCCATAAATGAGTGAGATCATGTGATATTCATCTTTCTCTGACTGGCTTATTTCACTTAACATAATGCTTTCCAGTTCCATCCATGCTGTTGCAAATGGTAAGAACTCCTCCTTTTTTACCGCAGCATAGTATTCCATTGTGTAGATGTACCACAGTTTTTTAATCCATTCATCTACTGATGGGCACTTAGGCTGTTTCCAAATCTTAGTTATGGTGAATTGTGCTGCTATGAACATAGGGGTGCATATATCCTTTCTAATTGGTGTTTTTAGTTTCTTGGGATATATTCCTAGAAGTGGGATCACTGGGTCAAATGGGAGTTCCATTTTTAGTTTTTTGAGGAAACTCCATACTGTTCTCCACAGTGGCTGCACCAGTCTGCATTCCCACCAGCAGTGCACACAATAGTAGTAGATTTTAGTCTGGAGGCAGGCCTTAAAATGCATACCTAGAAAAGTGCTTCTGATCAAGGAAAGGCTTTTGGATGGTATAGCAGATATGAAGTAAAAACACCAATTTTGATGATTATCTATTCTATATTAAATAGAGTTATGCCTCAATATCCCTACCAGTGGGGAGGTAGGGGGAGAATGATGAAGTCTGAAATAGTTTGTTTTCCAAGAAATGATGTTTTACTACCTTGAATTACATATGTTGACTCAACCTGGTTAATAAACACTCCTTAAATAATTTCATGAGTAATGTAGATAATAAAGAGCCAACTAACATTTATTCAGTGCTTAATCTGTGTGAGGCACTGTGTTAGGTACTATATATATACACACACACATATATACACATATATATGTATATATATAAATTATATATAAATTATATATATAAAATTTAATTCTCACAGCAACCTTGTAGTCTATACAAGATCATTCCCCATGTTTGAAGGGAAGAAACTGAGGCACTATGAGACTGGGATTAGATCCCTGGTCTTCAGATTCCAGAATTCACTCTCTTAACCACCATAATGTTCTAACTGCATAGATACCTGAGGGTTTCTACTATATACTATTTTCATGTACAATAACCAACCTCTCTCAGGTTCATTCCAATGCATGTTTGAGTGTCTATTCTGTGCCAAGCACTCTATTCTTGGTTCTAGGGATAAGGCAGACAAAACAGACAAAAATCCTTACCCTCATGGAGTATATCCTATAGTGGAAGTTGCAGAAAGGAAGCATTTATTTAAGCCAACAGCCTGCTGAGCAAATCTACATTGATGGCTCACTACCATCTCAAACTCACCATTTCTAAAATCAATGCCATCATCTATCACCCTAAAGTTGATTCTCTTCTAAATCTGTAAATAATGCTTATTCTAAACTTTCCCCAGTCCCTAATCCTTACAGTCCTACCCTCCCTGCATGATCTTGCCTCTTTCTCCTCTTTCTTTACTGAGAAGATGGAAACCATCTGATATGAGCTTTATCACCTCAATGTCCTTCTTCTCTTTCTCAACATATTGCTGTATCTTCATCCATCCCTTACATCATTCCCATCTGATAGAAAATGTACTTTTTCCAAAGATTTAGTCTGCTTATTCCTTACATACCATATTTTGTCTTGTCTTAAAACTCAGCTCCATTTATTCTCTTTTACTTATTTTTCCTTTTTGATCTATTCCAATGGTTCTAAATGTTTGGTTCCCTGCACTAGTAGCATCAGACTCACCTGGGAATTTGTTAGAAATGCCATTTCTTAGGCACCACCCCAAATGTTTGGAATTTAAAATTCTGGGGGTGGGGCTTAGCTGGCCCTTTTGTGATTCTAATGCTTGCTGTAATTTCAAAACCATCTATTGATCTGTTCACTTAAAATTGTACTCAGGTGATTCTGTTTACTGATAAACAAAAATGAAACAAAAACCATTCCTCCCACTTCTTTTGATCCTGATACCCTCTTAATCATACATCTCTCCCCATCATCACCAATCTTCTTGAAAAATATACCTTTACTATCTCTTGATTTTAAAACCACTTTGCCCTTATACACCTGTGATCAAACTTTCATTCCCTCCAATTTACTGAAATTGCTTCTTGAACTATATACTTGGTTACCAAATTCAAAGACCTTCCTTCAGACATCAACAGCTCATGTGACACCACTGGCCTTTTGCACTATATAGGCATACTTTGGAGATATCATGGGTTTAGTCCCAGACCACTCTACTAAAGTAAGTATCACAATAAAGGGAGTCCTAATATTTTTGCTGGTAGAGGGTCTTGCCTTCAACTTGTAAAAAAAAGCAACATCTGTGAAGTGCAATAAAGCGAAGCACAATAAAAAGTCGTATGTCTATATTCACTCTTCCAGTGGCTCTTTGATCCTGAAGGCAGTGGGTTCTCCTCCTACCTCTCTGAATGTTCCTTCTCTGTTTTTTTCTTCTTAGTTCTGCTCTCTCAAAGGAGGTGTACCATTGCACCCCCAGATTCTATCACAGGGTCTGGCTTAGGAGATAATTGATGAAGATTTGTGGAATAAGCAAGACCCCTTTAAGGTTTTGTCCTTCACTTACTTCTCTCAGTGTTATTATCTATGGCTTCAACTCTCCTCTCATTGCAGCTTATTTCCTGAATCACTAGGTCTACATTTCTAACTGGAGGGGAGCCAAAGACATTTTTTATCTATTTTACCCTTTGCCGGGGCCAGACCTTGTTATAGAAACAAAAGCTACTAAGAAGAATGAAATTGGCCAGAAAACTAGTGGGGTGTTTTGGAAAAGGTAGTCTGAATCAGCTAGAAAGAGCCTTGTCATGCCAAGATAATACACAGAGAAAGCCACCTTCTGTCTTTGCCAACATATTTCTGCCTCCTGCTTAGAATATGAAAATACCCTGCTGGTTTCATTTCCCATTTGATCTCATTTGAATTTAGTTACTTAATTTAACTAGTTTTGATCTTTCAAGTCTAAGTAATTGATAGTTCTAAGAGAAGTTGCCATTTATTTGTTTTGAAAGGAAGAAATAAGGGACATTTGTGTGATAAAATCACTTTGGACTGAATTTAGGGGAATTAGGCTCTTTTTTAAACAGGCAAAGAAAGGAGTTTGAGAATCTTGATACCTTTTAAGAGAAAAAACACACGACTAACTCAGTAACTGAAACACCCACCAGATGATAAGCACAGTTAAATGCTAACAAGAGGTGGCCAGATAGACAAAGTGAGACTTCTCATCTGGTTCCCAGGAACATGTAACAGAAGAACAGATTACCGAAGAAGCCATTCCTAGTTCCTAGTTTGAAGCACTTTTGACATAAGACAATAGGAAAAACCTGCTTCCCTCAAGCACTTGCCTTTTTTCCCTCAGCCTAACTTTTCTACATTTTCTGAATTGTTTCTTTCTAACGAGCTTTTTCAAAGACGGTGGAGTTTCTTTTTTGGATGGCACTCCCTCAATAAAAAAACAGCATTAAATCTGTGCTCAATTAAGCCTAACTGATGTGGACTTGGCTCCAAATTTCAAACTTCCATGCTGAACCTTAAAAAATGACCTATTACATGTTGGTTGGGTACTAAACTTATTGGGTGATCAATTCACAAGTTATATAAATGTTTAATCACTACATTGTACACTTGAAACTAATTAATATTTTATGTCAACTGTAATTGAAAAATAAAAATACAATTACAGACAAAAAACAAAGGAAAAACAAAAAGAGGTGGAAGAAGGCTAAACCAATAGAAGGGGAAGAAGTTACTGATCAAGCCTCAAAGACATCCAGCTCTGTAGGGGACTTGGCAACCCCTTCCACCTCGTGTATGCTTTAGTGAGACAAAAGTAGCAGAACTGTCATATCAGCTCATAGGTAGCCTTGGAGAAGCCCTTGCCCTCTGCCACCATTATTTTCTCCTTCATATGAAAAGGAAGTTCTGATAGTTGATTATTTCAGAGCTCAGGATCTGCTTGGCATAATACCTGTGGAAAAATCCACATAATTATTAAGGAAATGGCGAGAGCAGATAACTAACTAGTGTCAGAAAATACCAATTTAACTCTCCTGGGACTGCCATAGCATGCAGATGAGGGGGAATGTCACTGCCAAGGCAAGTTAAAAGTTTAGGAGGCCAACTTTGATGAAAAAGTGAAAAAATCAATTCCCCAAATTCCTTTCCTGGTCTCTGATCCTTAAGAAAGTCAGTTATGGCTGGGAGAGAGCGTAATTATCCATGGGGCTAGGAAGTAGGTGAACTTCTGACTCAGTAGTGAAGTGCTTTTCTTGTGGTATACGGAACCAGTCCAGTTGTCTTTTGTCCTCAAGGTTCTGCCTGTGCTAGCAGTAGGCAGGCAATTTTCAGAAATGTAGGTGGGTAAGTAGGAGGTATGCGGGTATTCCAGGTGGTGGACAAAACCCAGCAAATGAAAAAAGCTCAAGGTAAGAGTTTGCTAATGCTTTTGCTTACATCTTGACTACTTAAAGGATTTTAATCAAGCGGCTTAAGAGTGGCTGTGTGGGCTCAGTAAACATGCCAAATTAGGTTTGATTTTTCCAGGTATCAGTGGCAAAACAGAAGAAACTGCATTATTGGAGGGGATTTAGCTTGAGGGAGTTTATAATCCTTTTCATAGGTGGGTTGCCAAAGCTGTAAACTTCATAAAACTTGAAACCCAACAAACTCATACGTGTACGGATGATGCACTTAAGAGTCTGACAGGTTTGAGACAGAAATGGCAGTTTTATTGTCATTAACTTTTTTTTTTTTGAGCCAGAAGGCTTATTTTATAGCTTAAAAGTAGTTTCACCTGATTATCTGATACAACTATTGGAACCCACCTGGAGACTACACGTGAGCAGGAGCTTGTCAGCCACCATTTTAAAGCACTTTCTGAAAGCAAAGAGGATGGGAGAAAGGAGGTGGATAATATACTGGGGTGTAATGCATAAGAAGATATTATGTTATCCGAGAGAAGTAGTAGATATGATCTGTCTTATCCCTATATCAACCAGGAGGTTCTAGTGGCCTTTGGCAGATATTTTCTTTGGAAATTTTAAGCGTGTTGGAAAAGGAGTGGTGCAGAAGCAAGCTAGACAATAGAAATATAATTGCTGCATGTTGGGGACAGGATGTAAATTGCTTTATTGGCTGTACTGTATGGGATTTTACTGTCAGCAATTGTTAAGATCTGGAGAAAGGAATGTGGCCTATTTAAATCTGTGCAATAACAAGCAGTGTCACAACGGGATCTCCTCATTTCTTTATTCAGAACAGATGTCCCAGTCTGGATCTATTGGTTAGGGAGTGTCCCTGGATCAGAGTAAAGGCCTTGTGAGATTAAATTTGGTTGGAAATATTCCCCACTCTCCACTCAGAGTGGCAGACTTCCATGTGACATTAATGCTCCTTCCTGGAGTTCATATGCATCATTTGAAAGAAAGGGGCACTTTTATCAAACCATCAGCCCTTCTGCCAAAGCCTAGTGTAATCACCTGAAGAATAAAGGAGAAGACTTGGCATCTGTTACTGCACCTTTGCTTCTCTGTCTTTTAGCTGGAAGGACAGATCGACTTTCTGTCTTTCTTAATGGAAAATGAATCTATCTTAGGATAGTGACAACTTAAGAGATAATTTCTTCTAGGTAGAGAAATGTCAGTGTGAATAATACCTATAAAATTGCCATTTGTCCTGGGAGTGTGAAAGAGTCTGAGGATGCCCAAGGGATGTGACCTGGAATCAACTGTTCCCAATCCCATTTTCATTCCCAAGCACTCTGCTATATTTCAAGCCAGAGGTATCAATCTGGGCAGTAGTGTGTGTGTCTTTTATCAAGGCAACTAACTGCCCCCCTACCCCCTGCCTTTATCCTTAGTTCTAAGTTCTAGAAACATAAGGAACATGGCAGTTTCCCACTGGGAGGTGTCCTTTTGTAAATTAGACCTCAATTTTCTTCCAGCCCTTTTTCAAACTCTCTTTTTGTGTTAGATGATATCTGTTCTCAAAGGGCAGAAAACTCCCAGCTGTCTTCATTGGGATTTCAAATATTTCAGTGATAACTAAAGATGTATATTGTCTTGGAGGCCACAGATAAGTAGCATTAAATCTTGGATGGAAAAATCTTATAATCCAACTAGATTGCAAACCCCTTGAAGGCATATAACACCAATCTTTCCGTAGTTTCACAAGCTTAGTAAACTGAACTAGGAGTCATGAAACCGGAATTATGTAGTCCAGGTTCTGCCAAGGTGTGTGCTTTTTTTTTTCTTATCACAATCCCTGACACTTTTCCTGTCATTCCTCTCCCACATCAGGCCATAGTTTCCTGGTTTACTCAACAGGAAGTTCTAATGTCCAGTCCTAGCTAGTCCTCATATTTATCTGTAAAGTGAATGAAAAGGTAGGCTAAAGGATGCCTAAGAACAATGACAACAACAAAATATTTTCAAACCTACTTTTAAAACACATGCTATTTGGGAGCCATAAAATCTTGTGGTTCTGTAAGTCATTTGAGTTGGAGACAATTACCATGTGGCAATGTTATAGACATACAGTTTGAAATCAAAACTGCTCAAAGCAGGTGGACAGTTTCAAGTCCATAATGTTCTGAAGAGCTTACACAATGGGGCACATTGTGTCCTACTGACATTTGTTTCAAAAATAGACTTCTTAGTGATACAAGGTGCCCCAATATCAATCTTGACTTGATTTTCTTTAAAGGAAAAAAGGACCATTTAGAAATCATTGGTAAAGAGGCTGATTGGATTATTTCTTCTTTACTAAACAATTCATTTTGACTCTTTCTTGAGACTTATGGCAGAAATCTCTTGCAATGCTTTTTTCTTCCATCTTTCTTCATTTTAAAAAAATCTGATCTGTTTTACATACTTAAAGTATAAGAGAAAATACCCTAAGATAAAGCAGTGCCTATTTGTAAAGTTTTCATGTTCATTTCAAGAAATAGTTCTATGTTCTTTGTCCTATTGCTTATTAAGCACTTAGGGAAGTTACTGGGGATTTTCTGCCCTTCTTTTTCTTAAGTAGCTTGCAAGCCACAAAAGGAGACAGGCCTGCCAGAAACAAATTCCCGTGTTTTAACTTTTCTCTATTTCTCCCAATGACAGAGAAGTTGAATACTCCCTTATGCTGAATGATTAAAATTTCTAAATGAAGATGAAGACACATTTAGCTTATGAGATCATCATCTTCCCTAACAGAGAGCTTTCACTCCAAACATGACAAAAACATCCATTTTTTATAGCCACAGGTTTTAGAGGAAAGTAAAATTTGGCACTCTACTCAAATGGATTGCTGTCAGTTCCCTGGAATAACCTTGTGTTATAATCCCAGAAAGCATCAGAAACTTGTTCTAGGTCATGGGAGAGAAGAGACCATTTCTATAAGCACCTTCCTTAGCTATACTGCTTTTTCTTCAGTAGAAAGAATTGGAAGGAAAAAATGGGAAGATTTCTCCAGGGGAATTTTAACCTATTCAGTAGTAGAGAGATGGATTACTAAACAAATAAGGAACTCTCTAATTCTCAAGCTCCCTCAGTCACACATACACAAATTGGAAATAGGAAAACAATGTGGAGATTAAGTGGGTTCAGTACAGAGGACATGCCAGAAGAGAGATCAAAATCCAGTGAGAAAGCTGGTCTTTGTCTGAACAGTGTCAGGAAATCTTCCTTGATCTACATCACTGTGTCTAATGTCCTGCAATGCCAGGAGGGCACTGAGCTATTTACAGA
Source organism: Myotis daubentonii (assembly GCF_963259705.1). Classification (NCBI taxonomy): domain Eukaryota; kingdom Metazoa; phylum Chordata; class Mammalia; order Chiroptera; family Vespertilionidae; genus Myotis; species Myotis daubentonii. The sequence goes on from NC_081861.1 coordinate 36,874,889, forward strand.
ATGTGGCAGGTTTTCTTTTGAGAAACTAGAGAGCTCTGGCTATTGAGTCATGATGGGCTGGGAGAGTTCATGTCAGTTCTACTCTGGCCCAGTAGAAACTGACACTAAATTCCTTGCCATGCTTCTGTGGCCAAACACTTCTCAGAATGGCTAAGGCACCAAGAGCTTTTGCAGTAAATCTCAACTATCTTTTAGGATAGTATGGGTCTGAAACAACACTTTGGCAGTATAGGACAATGGTTGAAGAACAACTTCATAATCAGAGACCTGGGTTCCAATCATTGGGTCACTACAAGATGAGTACCATGAACTCAATTTAATGAATACTGGCTGGGCATTACTGCATTCCAGGCATTTATTCATTAGAGCAAAAAGTGAGTAAGAGCACTGAAGACCTGTGAGCAATACAGGACCTTTTGGACCCTGAGAATTTGGAAAAAGAGGGACAGGGAAGTGAAGACTTGATCACCAACTTGTAAAATAAGAGCTTAAAGCTTGTTCTTAATGTCAAGACAATTCAGAGCTTCTCAGGGTCCTTGGAAAGTATGATAGGTATTATGTCCCTTGTTCAACTCCCTCTCTCTGGCAGTAGAAGTTATTCTCTTTTCTATAACTGGGTTCACTTGAATCTCATCTACAACTCAGCCCTGCCCCAGTTCCCAGGACTAAGCTTTACCCAAGACAGGAGATAATTGGCTCCAGCCCCATAGCTGGGGGCTAAGGTTCAAACTGCTTTGCTGCTTGCCTGACTGGAGGATAGTGCCCTAATTTTTATACTTGAGGTCCAGTCTCATTTTAAGCCTTAATTCCCTTTCTGTGCCCTTATTTTTAGAAATTAGCTTCTGCCTTTGTTCTTGTTCCAGAGGACCTGTTCCAAAAACTTATTAATGACTAAGTTCTATCTTATGATTGAATAGCTACACCATATTCTTGCTGATTTCCATATTCAAGCATTAGAGTCCTTATCTTGAACTTTCAGTCCAATAGGTAACCTGGATGTTTGCTTCTTCTTTTAAAAAATATATTTTTACTAAAGGCCGGTGCATGAAATTCGTGCACAGGGGTAGGGTCCCCTCAGCCAAGCCTGCACCTTCTCCAATCCAGGACCCCTCAGGGGCAGTCGGACATCCCTCTCACAATCCAGGACTACTGGCTCCTAACTGCTCACCTGCCTGCCTGCCTGATTGCCCCTAACTGCCCCTCTCTGCCAGCCTGATCACCCCTTACTGCTTCTGCCTGCCGGCCTGATCACCCCTTATTGCCCCCTTGCCAGCTTGGTTGCCCCTTAATGCCCCCCCCGGCAGTCTGGTCACCCCCAACTGTCACCCCCGCCGGCCTGGTCACCCCATACTGCCCCCCTGCTGGCCTGGTTGCCCCTTGCTGCCCCCCTACCAGCCAAGTTGCCCCCAACTGCCCCCCTCTGCTGGCCTGATTGCCCATAACTGACCCCCTGCTGGCCTGGTCACCCCCAACTGACCCCCTGCCAGCCTGGTCGCTCCCAACTCCCCCCCACCAGCTTGGTTGCCCCCAACTGCCGCCCCCCCCTGCTGGCCTGGTCACCCCACGCAGCCTGTTGTTCAGTTGTTTGGTCGTCTCTCACTAATCCCCCTGCAGTCCTGGTCGCCCCACACAGCCTGCTGTTCAGTTGTTTGGTCATCCCTCACTAACCCCCCTTGCCGGCCTTGTTGCACCACACAACCTGCTGTTTGGTTGTTACTGTGACAGTGTCCTGGACAATTTGCATATTCCTCTATTATTAGTATAGATTGATTACAGAGAGGAAGAGGTAGAGAAAGATGGAAACATAAATGATGACAGTCATTGATTGGCTGCCTCTTACATGCTCCACACTAGAGATTGAGCCCATAACCCAGGTATGTGCCCTGACTGGGAATCGAACCGTGACCTCCTGGTTCATAGGTCGATGCTCAACCACTGAGCCACACCAGCCAGGCAACATTTGCTTCTTGAAAGCTATTTCTCAGTATATTCACCCCCTAGACTCCTCTGTGTTCCCCTAACAGATTATCTAGACAGAGACTGGTCATTGCAAACAATCCTTTCTTGTTAAATTAAACCTTTGCTGCCACCACCTGCACTTGGGTTAGTTCTTCAGTAACTGGTTCATCCAGTGGGCTGTTATGACCAGTTCTACTTTTCTCCATATGCTACACTAGGCAGCCCAAGATCTGATATTCCTAATCGGAGGCCAAAATCTTTTCAAGCAAAGCCACAGAGGAGCTCTAAAGACACTGCTGTACCCTTTTTAAAAGCCCTAATTATCAGTATAATTCTTTTGTACTTGGCCCATGGGCAAGCCCTTGGCAGAACCATTCTGTTCATTCATTAATTTATTCAACAAGTATTTGTTGAACTTACATTATGTGCCAGGCTCATCTAGGTGGGGCAGCTGAACTTGTAAATAGATAATTATAATACAAGTTCAAAAAATACTCTAAGGAAGAAAAAAGCAGGAGCACCTAACCAGACTGCAGGTAGGAAAATGGGTTTAGGGAAACTTCCTTAAAGAGTTGATACCTCTGAGTTCTGGAGGACTGGTAGATGACGTTAGCTGGCTAACAGACAAAGATGCTTCCAGGAATGTTTTAAGTGAGAGCTGGGCACCTTCAGGGAACAATAAATACTTCACCGTAGCTGGAACATTGAGTGTGAATGGTAAAGAGTACAAGATGAAACTAAAGAGGTAGGCAGGTGCCAGATTATAAAGTGCCTTATTTGCTATGCTAAGGAATTTGAATGTTATCCTGATTTTTAAAGTGGGAAATTATAATAACGTGGAGAGCTAATTTGCCAGGATAAGAGCAGAAGCAGGAAAACCAGTTAAATGAATGACAAATGGTAAGAATCTTAACTAAGTTGATGATGATGGGAATGAAGAGTGTGTCTAGATTTGAGAGACATAAGAGTAAAATTTATAGGATACAGCGATTGAATAGATATGAGAGGAACAATGAGAAAAGAGATCAGGTTGCTTAGGCAACTACGTGGGTAGTGATTCTGTTGCCTGAGACAGGGAACACAGAAGAAACAGATTTTCAATAGAGGGCAGACTGTACTTAATGTTACCAGATAGATTTTCCCAATTCTACTTTCCTTTTAGTAATATAATCCTGTTGCCCAAAGGATACTATTGATAAGCTCCTTTTACAGAATTCAACTGTAGAAAACCATTTTTTTACAGACCATATGAAAACTATATAATTGGATAAGCACTGCACTTGAGAATTAAATCCTCTATCTTTGTTAATTGGAAAGCATAGAAGTAAATGAAAATAGAGTTGAAAAGAACTTACCCCATAGACAAGTTCTCCAACCATGCCATTCCATATTTTAGTCTCCGGATCCCTTGCACCATATTTCCCGTCGGCGACAATGGACAATTTGTACTTGATCCTTACATGTTTGGCTATTTCATAAGCTAAGTCTACACAATAGCCTTCATATCGCTCATTTCCTTCCAGTTGCTCATGGTTCTTCTTATACATTACATAAGGTGATTCCTTTGGGACCAGAACGAAGATCAAATGATTACTCCTATACATTTTTCTAAGAGAAGATAAACATAATTATGAAGCTGCCCCTCCCCACCATGGTTATTGCACTTTGGTTTGTAAAAAAGAGCCTTTAAAATTTTTTTTTCTTAATAAACAGAAGAGCGTCAATAAGCCTATTCATTGGGCTACATATTTCTTGAAGTCTATAACTAATGATTTAAGGAAGTAGAGAAAGATTTAAATTATTTTTGAGAGTTTGAAGGAGACACCAGTTTCTACTTGTAAAGTCTTTGATTTACTCAAACTGGGTAGAGTATTTTCCTTAGTTACATGAAGATGAACTGCCTTTGTCTTCTTGGGATCTACAAGGTAGGAACTATAGACAGCCCAGGGGTCAGGGTCTGTGGTTTATTCATTTTTATATCCTCAGAGCCTAGTACAGTACCTATGACTAAGTAAGTATTTGATATGTATGTTTAAATGAAAGGTTAACTCCAGGCAAATCTCTATTCAATTAATCACAATTTCAGACCTACTGGCATACTCATTTCGAACTCAGGTTTGTACTTTAGTCAGTAGGAAAACATACCAGCTTTTAGAAACATATTTTAAAACTAAATGAGAATACTATATCACCTTTAAATAGTGCTTTGAATTATTCAATTATTCAGAAAAGCTTTACATAGTGAATATTGCCTTGAAATGGTCTTATGAGAGAGGTAGGAGATTATTATTATACTAGTGGCCCGGTGCACGAAATTCGTGCACGGGAGGAGGGTGTCTCTCAGCCCAGCCTGCACCCTCTCCAATCTCGGTCCCTTTGGGGGATGTCGACTGCTGGTTTAGGCCTGATCCCAGGATGTCCGACTGCCGGGATCGGGCCTAAACCGGCAGTTGGACATCCCTTTCACAATCCTGGACCACTGTCTCCTAACCACTCACCTACGTGCCAGCCTGATTGCCCCTAACTGCTTCAGCCTGCCAGCGTGATCGCCCCCTAACAGCTCCCCTGCCGGCCTGATTGACGCTTAACTACTCCCCTGCCGGCCTGATCATCCCCAACTGCCCTCCCCTGCTGGCCAGATCACCCCCAAGGCTTTTATTAGTATAGATATGACCCTTCACAGAAAATTTCACTAACCCTGCTTTACAATAAGGGATTGACAATTGAATCATTGGGGCCAGGCACCAAGATTCCTTTCTTTGAATAGTGGAGGAAATAATTATCTTGTCTTTAAATTGCCCTGAACATCAAATGAGATAATGACTTAGAAAAGCATAAAAGCAACATATAAAGACAACTGTCTTTTTCATATACTGAAAAGACAATAAAGTGGTAAAATGAAAAACACTATTTTTATTCTCGCCCTTCCTTCCTTTACAGCCTTTATTTAAACTTTGAAATTTAGAAAAATTTCACTCCTATTTTCATTTCTTTACATTCAATATTATTTTGTATTAGTTTCAGGTTTATTAGTTAAAGAATAGTGGTTAGGCAACCATATACTTTACAAAGTGTTCCCTGATATTTCCAGTACCCACCTGGCTTCATACCATCATTACAACACTGTTGACGCTATTCCCTATTTAAGTGGCAATAGGTTTACAGGTTCCTTCCAATCTTTCTTTTGTGTTGCCCGCCCTTCCTTTTCTTTCTCACGTCTCCCCTCGTTTTCTTTATATAGTATCTCCATTGGCCCTCAAAGCTCAGTGAAGGCACTGGGACACGCTTAACACATTTTACAGAGCAGGAAACTGAGGCCAATTCCAGTTGGCTATGGAACTGGACTCCTCGCGCAGGGAGCCCTCACAGCCTGCTCTCCACCTTTCCTAAGGGACAGCCGCAGGGCAAACAGAACAAACCTCCCTGTGAGGATTCCAAGCCTCATTCTCTAGCACCTCTTCATCATGGATGCTCCACATTCTTTCCTCTCCCCCGCCACACCCCATTCTTTACTGCCCCTCTTCTGGGGAGCAGGTGGTAGGCTTGCACTCACTGTGCAGGTGTGCACCCCCATGGGATGGGCGAGAACTGGGGGCGGGGCGGGCCCAGGCTTGTTTTTGGGCCAAGGCGGGAGCAGGAGTCCTGGCCTCTCAAGTGGGCAGGCCGTGGTGAGGCCCGGTCAGCGCCGGGAGCTTCACCAAACCGCCGCAGTGGGGTACCTAGCAGTGGGGCGCTCCTCCACTGAGGTGGCGCCGCCCCTCCACCCCCGCCTCAGGGCTGAGAGTCTGCGCCCCTCACCGGGCGTCCTTCCATACCTGCAATAATTGCCTCTTGTTTCCCGCCTATTGGGGCCAATACAGAACCTCACTCTCTGCAGGCGAGGCAGATCCCCACCCGCCAGCACCCTGCCCAGGCCTGAGCCCTCTCCAGTGCACCCCACCTTGGCGCTGCTCTGCGCCCCTAAGGCTGCTGGCCTCCTGGCCAGCTGCTTCCCCGAAGCCATGATGCTTGCCCAGGAGCCGCCCCTCAGGTGGAGGCCTGTCCACGCGCCTGCAGATCCCATGGCCGCGGCTCCTGGTGGCCACTTTGCCAAAGGTTCCTCTACCTTCAGGCTCTCTCCTCAGACCCCCGGGAGCTTGGATCCCGCGGCCCAGCCGTTCCTGGCTCCCTGCAGCCCTGCTCTACTGAGCTCTCCTGCCGCCCACCTGTCAGGAAGCTGCCAGGAGCCTTGCTGTGGGCAGCGTGGTTCTGGGGCAGGGGCTGGGGTGTGGGGAGCAGCTCCAGTAAAGTTTAGTAAACCCCAGGCCCCCAGCCCCTCCTTGAGTGGAGCCCAAGGCAGGCTGGGGGCCTGGGTCCGAACACTGCAGCTGCGGAGGCCCCACCCGCCCTGGGCCTCACACAAGGGTCCCGGCTGGGGGTGTGGTTTAGGCGGCTTGTTCGCACCACCAAGCGCCCCCACAGCCCAGGGCCGCACACAGGGCAGCTGGGGGTGGTTTAGGTGGCTTGTTCGCACAGCCAAGCCCCCTGCCGCTCAGGGCCCCACACAGGGGTCCCGGCTGGGAGCATGGTTTAGGCCCCTGCCACTCAGGGCCGCACACTGGGGTCCCGGCTGGCGTTGGGGCTTAGGGCCACACAGGCCAGACAGCAGCTCGAGCTGGCCCTCCCTGCCTGCAGTATGCAAATTAGCCGCCATCTTGGTTGGCAGTTAATTTGCATATCTCGCTGATTAGCCAATGGGAAGGGTAGCGGATGTACGCTAATTACCATGTTTCTCTTTTATTAGATAGGATTCATCCAATAAATTAAAAAAAGCACAACCTGAGGCTCAGAGAAATTGTGACATACAATTAAGCACAAGTTTACTAGTTTACCAGTAGCAGACTGGACCTAATATAAGAACCATAATCTAGTTTCCTTCACATAATGCTGTTTCCCCCACAATGAAGAATTAGATTTCAAGTCCAGATAAAGCATTGGACCTATAGTGAAAGGAGGGGGTAAAGAGGAGAATAATATCTTAAATTCCCATTATTTTAATTTTAAACATGACATTCAGTTCATAATGTCGGGATACTTTGAGAGGTTCCTAAAATGACCTGTTGGAATTTTTCACTGCTTGAACTTGAGGTCTTTCCTACTGGTTGAATAATGCTTTTCAGAAAGCAGAAGTCTTCATGTATAAAAAGCTCACCTACCATCTGTTCATACTTACCAGAATGGTAGTCACCACTATGGTCCGGTTCTCTGAGGATGCACTGTCATTACTGATTTGCTGATCTGAGAAAGGCACAAACCTTTCATACTCATTCCAGTAGCCAGCCTAGAAAGAACAGACATTTGACCTGGTTGCCCACTTTTCACTCAAAAAGCACGTGAAATTGAAGTGCTATTGTGGAATGAAAAATTTTTTAGTTGCTTTGATACCATTGTGATTAGCTAGTTATTAATAATAGGAAACGAGCGTCCTGGCTGGTTTGGCTCAGTGGATAGAGTGTTGGCCTGGGGACTGAGGGGTTCCGGGTTTGGTTCCAGTCAAGGGCACATGTCTGGGTTGCGGGCTTGGTCCCCAGTGGGGGGGGGGGGTGTGCGGGAGGCAGCCGATCAATGATTCTCTCTCATCATTGATGTTTCTATCTCTCCCTTTTTCTCTGAAGTCAATAAAAATATTAAACAAAGGAAATGAGCAAAAGGGACATGTGGGCAGCTTCACCAGGAAACTGCAATTTCACACTCCCCCAGGAACCATCAACCCATTCCTTGAGGCTTACTGGGGGAAGGGAATGGACAAAGGGGAAGATGGGCACATGCACAGTGAAGTTGGGGTGCCATAGGAAAGAATGCCACAGGGGACAGAAATCATTAACCAGAGTGGGCAGGGCACTTCAAGCCCATGAAAATCTGGGAATACATTGTCTCATAAGCACTTGGCTCTCTTGCACTTGCTGGTATGACCCAGGGCCATGTGGACCCCACACATAGTGGACTAATGGACTGCAGTGAGAAAAAAAAGCTAAGCTAGTCTGATGCTGGATTGGACACTGCTCCAATATAGAAAGGAAACTTTGGACACTGCCTCTGATTCTAGCTCTGCTAAAGCTCCAGCTACACTTCTTCCTTGGGGGAACAATGGGAAATGGGGCAGTTGAAACTCAAGCGTTAAATCCCATAGAAATAGAGCTTTCTATAATACCACATCCTCCCGTGTAAGTCTCAGAAAATTCTTTTTCTCAGGATATGGCAAAAAATCCACCCCCACAAGCAATTGGTGGGGACAAAGACCTCTCCCACTGGTAACAGATGTTGTTCTGTCTTCCTCTGTCTTCCACCCTCACCAGGACCCCAACACGAACACACACATGGATGTGCTGATCCTTCATCCTGGGGGTTCCTATGCCCACATCACCATTACTGACATTTTGTAAAATAATTGAGCCCATGTAGGATGATAAGCCTTTTTTTTTTCTTTAAACTAATATGCTTTGAACTGTAGGAAAGCTGGGATGTGGGGGCAGGAAACCAGTGAGTATACTGTAGAAATGACACAAGATATTTTATGTTCTCAGGTTTTATCAGATGGTTACTAAATCTCCACTTAATGCCTAACTCAACTATTAGTGTGATAGAAGCCAAGTGATAATTATAACATTTAGCTCAAGAGAAAGATTCTTTGTCCAAGTCCTTTTGGTGGGTAAGTTGACAAAACAAAGTGATAACTACTTTCCAGTTCTTTTGCTAAAACTGTATGTACCTTGGCAGTTTCTGTTCAACTAAAAACATGCTGTAAAATTTGTGACTCCTTTCCTTTATTTTAGGAAGCTGTTAATAACACTTGAGTCAAACAGAACCAGACTCAGAGGGAAATACTCCTTTTAAACTGTGTAGATGGAACACTGTTCACAAGACAACTCTGTATCATATCTACACTCTTCGCTGAATAAAAAAGGCAGAAATGATAGGTGGAACTTTGCTTTTTGTATGTTTTATAAGACCTGTTTTCTTGCATCTGGGTGCTGTCACCTTTCTAAAAGACATTTTCTTTACATATGGGTTTTGGTTACTTACTTTTCGAGAACCAGTGACTTTCATTTCATACACATCGATAGTATAATTTGTTCTACGTCCATAAGTGTCAAATTGGATGTTTCCAGTCATTCCCTGTACTTGCACCTGGTATAAAGGAAAATATAAAACTTTAAAAGAGCACCACATTGTTGCCTTCTAGGTCCCTGGGATGAGGTCTGCTGACAGATCTTGGAGTCTTGGAGAACTTTTACCTTGAATCATTGAGCCATTTTTCCACCAGATCATGTCTAGACAGATCTTCATTTTTCTCCCCAGTATTTTCTAGATATACCTTGTAATTATGAAGCTTTGAGTAGTTGTGATAGGCAGTTACCTAGATGATACAGTGAGGGCCCTATCACTACTTTTTCAGGGGCCTGAAATTTCCATTAGTCTCTTCTTAAAGGAGTAGCCTGAAGAGTAGTCCTAACAAGGGTAATGCTTTTTCTAAACTGTAAGTTCCTTTGGGGCTATGGCTTATCTTAGTATTCCCAATATCTGAACATAAACTGGTTTCATAACAGGGCTCTAGAGCTCCTGAATTCATATCCTAGTTTCATCACTTATCAACTGTATGTCCTTAATACATTTTTACGTCAATGCCCTAGTCTGTAAAATGTGAAATCCTAAAAGTGCCTATCTTTTTGAGTTGTTGGGAGGATCAAATGAGTTATACATATGTAATGTTTAGAACAGTGGCTGATATGTAGTAAGCATTGCAATTCATGCCAAGTATATTGATAATTATTAATCAAAGTGAACTTAGTTCCATTTCTCGAGAAGGTTACATATTTACCAACTTGCAGGGAGCCGGTCCATCCTTGCTATTTCAAGGGACCTGGCACATATGGCATACTGTTCTTAATATGTTTGTAACCAAGGTCACCTCTCTGAGAAAGGTTGTTTCCCCAGGTAGGGATTTTCTCACCTTCTTGGCACTATGTGTTTCCCCTGAAGTTAGGGAGGGAATAAAACCCCTTAACTAAGTGCCAGGCGAGTAATTAATCACTTTAACTACGAACAATCATGCTTAAGCTACATAATCTTTACTCCCTGGAATGGAGATAAGAAATGCCCTAACCTTTGGAATAGAGATTGATAGGATTGGAATCAACTGGTATAAATACTGATGTAACAACACAACAGGACACAGAACCTAGACACAGAACCTAGAGACAGAAGAACTTCGCTGGAGAGAACATGGCAAAAGATCCTGGACAGAAACTGGAGACAGAACCTAGAAACAGAACCTAGCGAGAGAACCTGGCTGAAGAACCTAGAGACAGAACCTGGCTACAGAACCTGGATAGAACATGGCAAGAGAACCTGACTAGAACATGGCTACAGAACCTGGCTGGAGAACCTAGCGAGGGGACATGGCTACAGAACCTGGCTGGAGAACCTGGAGAACCTGGCTGGAGAACCTAGCAAGAGAACATGGACTCAGAACCTGGCTGGAGATCCTGACCAGAACTTCGCTGGAGATCCTGACCAGAACTTCGCTGGAGATCCTGGCTAGAGATCCTGGCTAGGCTGCTGATCAACTGAACGCTGTCTCCGTGTCATTCCTTCTTCGCCGACTCCGTCTACACCTTTGGGAAACCCTGGACCTGCTGGGGTTGGACCCCAGCACCAACTGCCATGGTAACAAGGTGAGGTTTTCCTCTTATTTAATTTATGCCCAGCTGTAGATAGGTAGGAGAGAGCTAGGCCATGGAGGGATAATCTTTACATTGATGAGATTGGTTAAGTCTAAGGAATCAGGATTATGGAATGCTAGATAAGCAAGCTAGAGATACTGGAACAGTCTGGAAACCTATTTGGGATGCCAAATGCAGATTCACCTGTGCCACAATTTTTTCTGGATCTGGGCCCAGTATTATGCACTAACTATTAAGAGACCATCTCTGCTGGGTGGAGAGATTTCCTTACTTTACAGTTCAGCGATACTACATGAAGACCCTCTATAGATATGTCAATATTGTTATACCCTTGAATTGCTCATTTGGTGAGTAAGGGTTAAGGAATTTGCTTTAAAGAAAAAAGATATGTCTCATTTTCTTAGGAAGAAATAATGGAATACTTTTTCTTTATTTTTTGTTAATTCTCACCTGAGGATATTTTTCTGTTGATTTTTAGAGAAAGTGGAAGGGGGCGAGAGATAGAGAGGAAGGGAAGGAGGGAGGGAGGGAGGGAAGGAGAGAGAGAGAGAGAGAGAGAGAGAGAGAGAGAGAGAGAGAGAGAGAGACATTGATGTGAAAGAGACACATCGATTGGTTGCTTCCTGCATGCACCTTGACCGGGGTGGGGAATGAACCTGCAACCCAGGTACAAGCCCTTGACTGGGAATCGAACCCAGAAACTCTTCAGTGCTCAGGTTGATGCTCTACCACTGAGCAATACCAGCCAGGACTGGAATACTTTTTCATCACTTATTTGTCTTAAGTGACATGCTGTTAAGCACATCAGAAGTACTAATAAGCTTGTGCTGCAGAAGAGAAAATTGATGGCAAATATTAGGGACCATTGTTTTAAAGTGAAGGGGACTTGTTCAACACCAATAGGAAACTGGAATTCCTATTGAAGGAGAAATGCCCCAAAATGACTTCCTGAAGACATGATGATTGTCCTACTGACCCAACAAACCTAAACACTATTGTCAGCTTAGGCTTACAGAGAGGGTGATGTCACACTTCAAGTTAAAGGGTCCTTTGTTGAGATAGAAATTGCTTATGTAGTAGAGTGAATCTGGTGCATTCTGTGATCTATGAATGGTTCTTTAGAGTCTATTTTGAACATTGAATTCTAGGAGAGGCTATAGGCAGGACAGAGAAACTGGCATAGGAACTTATTAAGGAAATTCTCCATTACTGAAAATAGCAAACTTTTCAAGTCTCATTAAAATTCTATATTTCTAAAGACCCAGCCTATTTAAACATGATATACAAATTGGACAACAATCTAGATATGTCCAATAGATTTCATACCCCATGATTAGAACTTTTGATGAGCAGAAGTAGAAATTGATTCCCACTCAGAGAGAAGTCTATTTTTAAGGATGTGAATGTAAGTGACAGTTTCCCATCATCCTATCATGGGTCTTTTCTTTAATTCTTCCCACCCCTGTCTCAGTCTATATTAGGTATTTCTCTTCTGGGTTCCCACTGCAACCTCTGTAAAACTTAAAATAGCATTTTAATCATCTATGTATTTCCATCCCTACTATGTTGGGAGCATCTCAAGATGAGAGACATTCTTTTTCTGTGTTCTCAGCTCAAATGGGGTAGAGCAGGTGCCCAGTAAATGTTTACTGAACAAGTGGACAAATCTCAATGACTTAACATTGTGACATATTTCAGTAGACTGGGCTTAGGCAGATCTTTTTACTATGTCAATTGTGAGGAGAATGATTACGCAATTTGCAAGTGGCTTTAAGTTCTTTAAAAGCATTTGGTTACACATTAACTATTTAAATGTGAGCTCCCCTCATCTTATTTCATGTTTGCATACTAACTTGGAGCCTGATACATGGTTGTTAGTGCTCAATAAATATTTACTGAATGAATAGTGTGCTTATTTATTCACTGAAACAGGCCCCAGGGGAACCTCTATCAAGCAATGCTTTTACCAGATTTCTGTGAAGGAAGTGACTGATTTATTGAGCAACAACTATGCACTAGTCACAATGAGGGATGTTTTTATATCACACATTCTCACTTTTAATTAACCCAAATAAAATGAGATTTCTTTTAATACAATAAAACCTTTTAGTATTTCAGATCATTCTCCCTTGAAGTCCCTCTGAATAGTGGAGTTTTACTGAGCATTTATCACCAGGGATCATCCACTATTGAAAAAGGTTGATACTTTCCAGCCTCTGGAGAAATAGGAAGAGGCTGGCCTATAGAAAGAGATAATCAAAGAGAGCCAGCTAGACAAATTCTTTTGGTTGAGTGTTTGATCATTAGGGCCTGGGGAGAAAGGTTACTCACCTTGCTTATAGCTTGAACTTTATCAGTGAGTTAGACATGTAGGAATTATTTGTGCAATAGTATAATTAATCTTTTTTTATTAATCAAGTTAATTTCTTGTTCTTCATTCTGGTAGCCTGTTTTCTATTTGGGTTATGTAGCTGTTTGTGTCATAAGTGGGGAGTCAATTGGAGATGCTGGAACTTGCCCCTTGAGGTTTCGTTGCTGAAAATTCCTTTTGATTCACTCTGAGTTTTATATTTCACTCATCATTATGTTTCACCTGACAATACAAATCTTGTAACTGCTACGAAGGTTGAATTTAATTAACTGCTCTTCAGAATTGTGCTATGCTACCTCCATAAAATGACACTTAGGGCATTTGTTAGGGAACTGACATAATGACATAAAAATATGCATGATGAAAGAATGAGTCATATCTCTTTCTTGGAGAAAGACACAGGGGCTACTAACCCCTTTTGATTGAATGCTTCCAACTTGGCAAACTTAAGGCAGCAGTGAGAGCCAACTACACAAAATTATGTGTTATGAGGCCATTATAAAATCTTTGTTGCTGGGTTGTGCACAGAATTATCCAACCATTGCCTATCTCTTTGTTTATTTGGATGTCTCAAACATCAAGACAATTAAGTAGAAATAAGAAAGTCTTGTACTCTCAAAGGCTCATTTTAATGCATGTAGGCACATGTATCATAAATCAAAATATTCAGAGAAGAGCTCTTACTTGGAAAACTGCAATGAGTGGGTGATACTGGTCCTAGTGTAAATAATGGAATCTGTTCAAAGAACACTGCTTGAAGCCTTAAATGACCTCCTACCCTGTACATACCAAAAACAAGTGACCTATTTGACTGTCTATCCATTGATTTCTTGTATTTTTATTTAGTCGTTTTTTGAGGGCGGGGGGGTGGGGCATTGGGGAAAGCCTCTTAAGTAGTCCTGGAAATGGATCATATTCCTGTGTTTCACCATGTAGAATAGTATAAATCTTCTTTTGGCAACAGAAATACTATCACACTGATGTAGTCCAAAGTCCATCCAGGGTAAACATTTGTCTGATGAGATAGAGGATGTTGTCTTTTGCAATGGTGCACCTTGAAGGTAGGAGCTTCATATAAAATATCTCAGTTCTCCTCAGTAACATATTTCTGGAAAGTTTGATATATTTGAAGTCATTTATAATGCCAGCCCACAACTTTTGACAGTACTGAGTTTTGATTTAATACCTATGGTGTGGCACAGAACTAAATATTCATTTGTCCCAAATTTACCATTTTTCAAGCTAAAGGGAGGAACTTCTAGTTTTGGATTTCTAGATTTTGATGAACAAATATAAATGCTTAGCTTCTGCACACTCTGACATTCTATAGACTCTGATCCTATTCCTGTTAGTATGTATTTTCTCAAGATTGAGGTCTCATTTTTCGTGTGTGTCTTTATAAGTTTCCCCACCCCAATAATCTTTTGTGGTCATTACCATTTTCAGAGCTCTCTCGATATCAATTCCTTGACTCCAGGGCACAGCAGGATTTGCTAAGCAGTCTCCAGCACTGCCTCTCCGGGACACATCCACTCGCTGCCTCCTCAGATAGCGGAAAGCTCTGCTATGACTAATATTGCATCGTGTGTCAACGCAGATGTATACTGAAATGGATGCATAGAAAACAAGATACCATTGACAAATGATGCCCTTGAAACTTGACTTCTTTCTTATCATTTTTATTCATACATACCTCTTGCTTTACAAAGTCACCCTTTTAATTATTTGAATCAAGAGATCTCTCTGGACAAGGCCGACTTTGATTCATTCTAGAATAATGTTTTCCTACCTCACGTGTGCAACATGTTAAGATTACTAGATCGTATGGCTCCAGGGAATCTTTCTCTTGTTCTCAATACAGTGTTTCATATTGAGTGAGTGACTACTAAAAGGTTACATCCTTTAAAAAAAAAGAAAAACATGTTAAGTTAAAGGATAGTGTATGTAGAATGGAGAGGAAACAGCATACCCTAAAGCAAGACTGGGTTATTGCTATTTCTAATAGAATTTCAGATCTGGTGTTTACTTAGGGAAAAATGAAAATAGCTAAGTTAGACAGCTTGAAATTAATTTGGAGGGAAACATTAATCATTTCTGTCTGGACCACATTTCTGGTGAACTAGGACCCCTGGCCAGCAATAAATCAGTTTTTGTTTCCTGGGGGGAGCAAAAACTAAGGCTGGTTTTTGATTGTAGAAAATTACAATTGTTACTGAGTTTTAAATCTGATAACATTGATAATTCACAGGCAATAATGCATGATGCTACCTCTTTCAGGCAAGAACCCTTACTTTCTATTCCTTGGATATAATGGTATGCATCTATTGTAATTGAGGCCAGTTACTTAAAACAAGGGATTGGATTATCTGCGATTTGACATGGTGGATAAATGAACCAACATTTGATTACAATAAGCTGGCCCCTGTTTTGTAGAGGGTGACAAATACTGGTAGAATATATAATTCTGTTAATTTTTTACAAAAATGAAACAAAATGTTCTAGGGGGTGTTGTATTATATATAGTACATCCAAATACAATTGGGAGTGAATTCATTGTCATCTTTACAACTATCAATTTACTTTTCTGACTTTTTCATGTCACTGTTCTTTCTGGAGCAAAACATCAAGTATGACTATAATAGGGGGCATATGTTCTTTTCATGAAAAAAAAAGAGATCTTTATGTCTGCCCATCTTAGCACTCCATAAAGCCAACATGGTGGTGGTTTTACCCCAGCTGCCTTTCCAAGCCATGCCAGAAGAGCTATTTAATATTCTACTGTTTCAGCTTCTACTTACCAATGTGTGAGCATGTAAAAAAAGCCCCCGGAGGAAACATTCATAACATATAGAATAAATTAGGCATCAGGGTTTTAATCTCTAGATAATTGTATTTCCTAGTAAAAAAATTGCACTATATATATATATATATATATATATATATATATATATATATATATATATATAATTCTGAGAGGAAGGAAGAGGGAGAGAGAGATAGAAACATCAATGATGAGAGAGACTCATTGATTGGTTGTCTTCTGCATGCCCCACAATGGGGATCGAGCCCACAATCCAGGCATCTGCCCTGACCAGGAATCAAACCTCCTGGTTCATAGGTCTACACTCAACCACTGAGCCATGCTGGCCTAGCTGTACATCATTATAATTTTTTTTAAAAAAATTTTTAAATATATATTTTATTGATTTTTTACAGAGAGGGAGGGAGAGGGATAGAGAGTTAGAAACATTGATGAGAGAGAAACATCAATCAGTTGCCTCCTGCACACTCCCTACTGGGTGTGTGACCACAACCAAGGTACATGCCCTTGATCGGAATCAAACCTGGGACCCTTCAGTCCGCAGGCCGACGCTCTATCCACTGTGCCAAACTGGTTAGGGCTGTACATCATTTTTTAAAAGTGGGCTTTTGTCTGATTGATATAGAGAAAGGTTTCTTAATGACTAATACTAAGCAAAAGTAATATGAAAGTTATAGCCATCTATTTAAATATTCCATTATCTTAAGTAATTTGAAGAGTTTTACATGTAAGCCTTAACGGGTTTTTTCAGCAGGTTTGAAGAACTTTACATTATACATACCAGAGCTGAGATTGCTTTCCTTTTCTTTTGTACAACTTCTAGAACTTCTGAAGAGGCATAAATTACTCTGTAGTAGGCTTTTCATACTTTTACCCTGGTCCACTTTTTTGTGTACCTGACACATTTTAGGTACCCCCTTAAATATTGAATAAATAAAAATTTCTTCTCTATTACCTGCTAAATATAAGGATGGTAAAGCAGCGCATAGGCAGTTTTATGAAAACCTAAATTTGTATGAGCTCGCCTGAATGTAGTGGATGGATTTTGTACATAGAAAATATTTGAATCATTAGGGAAATGCAAATTAAAACCACAATGAGATATAACCTCATACCTGTTAGAATGGTATTATAGAAAAGACAAAAATAACATGTGTTGGCAAGGATGTGGAGAAAAGGTAACCCTTGTGCATTGTTGGTGTGAACATAAACTGGTACAGTCATTATGGAAAATAGTATGGAGTTTCCTCAGGAAATTAAAAATAGAACTACCATATGAACCAGCAATTCCATTTCTGAAATATTATTGACTCATAAAAAAGAAGGAAATCCTGCTATTTACAACAACATGAGTGCACCTTGAGGATCTATGCTAAGTGAAATAAGTTAGACAATGACAAATACTGTATGATCTTATTTATATGTGGAATCTAAAAAAATCTGAACTCATAAAAATAGAGAACAGATGGGTGGTTGCCAGAGGTGGGGGTGGGGGTGGATGAGGGAACTTAGTGGAAGTGGTCAAAGGGTACAAACTTCCACTTATGAGATAAATAAGTCCTGGGGATGTAATGCATGGCATGGTGACTGTACTGTATTGTATTTTTGTAAGTTGCTAAAGGAGTAATCTTAAAAGTTCACATTATAAGAAAAGAATTGTAACTATGGTGGTGATAGATGTTAACTAAATTTAAGGTGGTTGGTAATCATTTAATAATATACACGTATAGAAAATGATTATGTTGTATACCTAAAACTAAAATGTTATATGCCAATAATGTCTCAACTAAAAATATAAAATAATTATCTTTAAAAAAATTGACTACAAAGGATTCATCGTAGGGATTGTGACCATATTAACAGAGACATATGAGGACACCTGATTTGACCATGGGACAGAATGTTTTGAAATGGGACTTTCCTATAAAAACATGGCATGTATACTATAATATCTACAGCACAGAATACCACTTAATTAGTGAGTGGATTAAATGAATAAAAATTATGTTTAACTCCAACTTTTCTAGAGCATACCAATTACATAAAGTAAGGTCCTACCAGTATTATGTTCTGATGTGACCCATTCAGGGTGGACCTGCCTTAGTGATACAGAATGTATTTCCTGGTCTGTATCCCCATTTTTCTCCCTCATTCTGTTTTGCCAGGGAGGATTTGAGGATGGGTATCTTGAAATCATGAGAAAGGAAATATGCCCTTCCCCCATCTTTCCTTGTTTAGAGAAGGGTCTTCACTATACTTTGACCCTTTACTTGATCACAGAAATCCCACAGCCATAGTACATATATATTTTCACTATATCAGGAAGGAAGAACTAAGGTTAGTTTCATACTTGAATCAATGCACAGAGGGAATGGTTACTTAAAAAACAAGTTAAAAATAAAAAAAAATACATTTGAAGGATACTTTGTGTAACACGAATAACTTTCCTCTAATTTATCTGTTTTAGTTCCCTATTTTTAAATAATAGAATTTCTAGCCTAGGGGAACACATATGAAAAATGTACACTGTAAAAAAAAAGAAAGAAAAATGTACACTGTAAGCATAGCTTTCTACTTTTAATATTCTTGATTTCATAAAAATGAGCAACTTAGGTAATCTAATTATTTTTTAAGATACTTTTTTTGCAGGCAGGAAAACATTTCCGTTCAATATATGTATAGGCAACACATACTCTGTATTAGAGGCTAACTCACTTGAGTGTGCTGAAATTCATGAAACTTATTAACACAAAACAATCACATAAATAATGTAAAATCTAATTTTCTGTTTCAGATTATCAATCTTCCTTAGCTATTCCCACAGCTCCAAACTTTTGTCCGACTCCGGTTCTTATTACATTTTAAATTGTTATGAGCATATTATAAATGAAATTCATTACAAAATTAAGTTAACATTCTCCAACACTGGGTTTTAAAAAGACCTACTTTTTGATTGTATTTTTATTTGGGAGTTTAGTTTTCAAATGCAGCAGCATGACCTGCGGTTGTGTTTTAGCATCCTTAAAACACTTTGAGGGAAGACCACTTGATCACAGGATGGCTGTAAATGTATAAAGACCATACTGAGATGCTTTGAAAAGCTGGCCTAAGGTGTCTACATTCTATGGTACATTACCTTTAGTGGTGCATTCTTGGCTTCAGGGAATTCCCTTTCATCCAGCCTCACCCAGCGCTGTATGAACTGCTGAACCATAGGGTTTTCATTGTTGACAATCTGGAATCCTGTAATGTTAGCTCCTCCATGCATGACTCTTTCTAGCAAAATGTCGGTAAAACCCTAAAAAGAGATAGAAAAGAATCATGATTATAGGACGTTGAGTTTTTATGTACAGTGTCTGTTGATTAGAATGTGAAGGGGGGAAATGAAAGTTCCTTCTCTAGGGTCACTCTTTAATATAACAATGAAGAAAACCCTGGACACAGTGTTATATGCCAATTATATCTCAATAAAAACAACAATGACAAACAAAAAACAGAAAACCCTGGATATGGACTAATTCTTAAGGTACTATGTCTCTGAAACTACAAGCATTCTGGAGACGATATGCATTCTTTCGTTTTAGTGACTGTGTGTTTATTTAGTGTAGCTGTGCCAAGGACACACATATGTGCCAACTTCAAGAAGATGTTTTGATTTGTTTAATTTACCTGTATAATTAGGGTTTCTTTATTGAGTACATATACAATGCTTCATGTAACTGGACAATATTGAAAAAGTTTGACCCCAACTAGAGGAATGAAATATTTTCTTCAGCTTAACATGCCAAACACAGAAGATTGCTTTAGATTCTAATGAGGAGTACTTTCAACATTTGTGACATAGAAATACCAAAGAGGAAAACTGATTGTTTGGTTGTATATGATGGTACAAACCCCAAGGTATGTCTCACAGGTGTGTATAAATGAGTCTTTTTTTTTTAATCTTAGAATTTATATATATATTTTTATTTTTCCTTTATTTTTATTTTTATTTTTTTATTGCTTAAAGTATTACAAAGAGTATTACATATGTCTCCTCCCCCCCCCCCGCCCTTGACAATCCCCTGGCCTCCCCTACACCCCCAGTGTCTTATGTCCATTGGTTATGCTTATATGCATGCATACAAGTCCTTCGGTTGATCTCTTACCCACCCCCTCCTGCCCTCCCACCCTCGCTTCTAAGCCTTTTGGCTAAGATCAAGTGTAGTATCTGTTCTTATCAGTTTAATATAAATGAGTCTTGACATCTACTTCACAGCACCCACCATTTTCTTCTCTTGCTTTGGCTACAGTCTGGTGTCTCTGCTACCTCAGCCTCCTGATGGAATCTCTTCAGGTTCACATCAAGCCATCTACACCTGGGCACCACCAGTTCTACTGGGCATTGCTATTTTCTAGGACTCCTCTCCCAGGAATTGCACTATTTTTGCCGGATACCTGTCTCTTGCTAATTACTGCTGATGCATTTGAGTCCTCAATGGGCTGAAGCCAACATTTATATTCGTAAAGAAATGAGGAAAACTCTTCCTCCCTTCTTTAGATTCTCCTTCCCAACATTTTAGTATAAGGTTTTCAAATATACAGAAAAGTTGAAAGAACAGTACAGTGAACATCCATATAGTTACTTCTCATATTTTACAATTAGTATTTTTCTATTTATTTATCAATCCATTTCATGTTTTGGATGCATTTCAAAGTAAGTTGTAGACATTTCTTTCTTTCTTGATTTTTTTTTTTTTTTGCTTTTAAAATTTTTTTTTATCTTTTTTAGGAGGAAAAATCTAGCTTGCAAGAAGAGTATGCAAACTTAGCAGTTAACTGAAATTAAAGTTGTTCTAAGGGTCTCTTAACCCCAGTCATAACCATCTTGTAATATTTTTTTGCTTTTTATAAAATTTAATAGTTATTAATCACAATTCATCAATTTACCTGTGCCAATTTTGCATTTTCTTATATTTATAGTTTTATATTAAACTAGGGGCCTGGTGCACGAAATTCGTGCACTGGGTGTGTGTGTGGGGGAGTGTCCCTCAGCCCAGCCTGCCCCCTCTCACATACTAGGAGCCCTCAGGCGTTGACCCCCATCACCCTCCAATCACAGGATCGGCCCCTTGCCTAGGCCTGACGCCTCTGGCTGAGGCGTCCGGCTCGGGCAGTGGGGACCTGCAGCTGCAGCGGCCCCATGATCGTGGGCTTCGCTTTAGGCCCAGGCAAGGGACCCCTAGCTCCTGGGACTGCCAGCTTCGACCGTGCCCAGCTCCCATCGCTGGCTCCACCCCTACTTCCTGCTATCACTGGCCAGGGCGGAAAAGGCACCTGATTCTCCGATCATGGCTGGGGGGCAGGGCATAGGCGGCCCCAGGGCCGCCTTTGCCCTGCCCCCCAGCTCTTAGCTCCCCCCTGGGTTTCCGATCACTGTCAGTGGCAGGGGGCTTCTTCCTGCTTTCCCTTTCGCCTCCCTGCATTGTGCCTACATCTGCAAATTAACCGCCATCTTGTTGGCAGTTAACTGCCAATCTTAGTTGGCAGTTAATTTGCATATAGCCCTGATTAGCCAATGAAAAGGGTATCGTCGTACGCCAATTACCATTTTTCTCTTTTATTAGTGTTGATCATTTCTCATATCCAGAAGTCAGATATTTTCTTTTTTTTTTAGGATTGTTATATTTTTATTCCATTTATTTTTCTTTCAATTACAGTTGACATACAATGTTATGTTAGTTTCAGGTGTACAACATAGTGATTAGATGCATTATCTCATTTAATCTTTTTCTAAAATTGCTTTTTGATTAAGGTATTACATATGTGTCCTTTCCCCCCTATGTAAACATTTCTTTACTTCACAGCAAAAAACTTCTGCACACTGATCATTAACTAGAATTCAATGTTTGTTTGCAGTTTCCTCCCTCCCTTCCTTCCTTCCTTCTCTTTTTTCTTCTTTGTTGAGTAAAAATTACATTCAACAAAATGCGTATATATATATATATATATATATATATATATATATATATATATATATATATATATATATGTATTTACATTTTCAGTTACAGTTTATATACAATACTAGAGGGCCAGTGCATGAAATTCGTGCACTTGGGGTGGGGGAGGTCCCTTAGCCTGGCCTGCACCCTCTCACAATCTGGGAGCCTTTAGGGGATGTCCGACTCCTGACAGGGAGTGGGCCTAAGGCTAAGCCATCAGTCGGAGATCTTTAGTGCAGCTGCGGAGGCAGGAGAGGCTCCTGCCACTGCCGCTGCGCTCACCAGCCATGAGCCTGGCTTCTGGCTGAGCAGCACTCCCCCTGTGGGAGTGCACTGACCACCAGGGGGCAGCTCCTGCGTTGAACATCTGCCCCCTGGTGGTCAGTGTGTGTCATAGCAACTGGTCTTTCCACTGTTTGGTTGATTTGCACATTAGCCTTTTATTATACAGTAGGTCCTCGGGTTACGTCAGCAATCAGTTTCTATGGTGCAACGTAACGCGATTTTTGCCATAAGTCAGAACCCACCTAAATAAGCACCTACGTCACTCACATGGAGCACATATGCAGCAGTAATGAAGTGAAACAGTAAAAAAAAATTTAGAAGAAAGATAATTCCTGACCGTTACTTGTGGTAAATAAATAATAAAATACATAAAGCACATATGTACATACATCGAAATTATGGACTTTTTTTTTATAAATACTGTAAATGGGAGATGGCGATGCAACCATGAAATGACATACGTTGAGTCCAATGTAATCTGAAGACTGCCCGTATAGGATTATATTACTTTCAGGTGTACAACATAGTGGATCAACATTTATATGACTTACAAAGTAATCCCCTTGATAAGTCTAGTACCCACCCAGCACCATACATAATTATTATACTGTTATTGGCTATATTCCCTAAGCTGTACTTTACACCCCTGTGACTATTTTGTAACTGCTAATTTGTGTTTCTTAATCTCTTCCCCTTTATCATCCATCCCCTCAACCTACAACCTCATCTGGAGACCATCAATTTGTATTCTCTAGCTACGAGTTTGTTTTGTTTGTTTATTTTGTTTTTAAAATTCCCCCTGTAAGTGAAATAATATGGTATTTATCTTTCTTTTTTGACTTATTTCACTTTGCATAATGTCCTCTAGGTCCATCCATGTTGTTGCAAATGGCAAGATTTCACTTTTTGTTATGAATGAGTAATATACCATTGTACATATGTACCAAATCTTCTTTATCCATTTGTCTATTGATGGTCACTTAGGTTACTTCCATATCTTGGCTATTGTAAATAATGCTGCAATGAATATAAGGATGCGTATTTTTTTTTCAAATTAGGGTTTTGGATTTCTTCAGACATATATCCAGAAGTGGAATATTTGGGTCATATGGTAGTTCTATTTTTTGAGGAACCTCCACACTGTTTTACATAGTGGCTGCACCAATATACAATCCTACCAACAGTGCATGAGGGTTCTCTTTTCTCCAAATTATTGCCAACACTGTTGTTTGTTAGGTTTATTGATAATAGCCAGTCTGACAGGTGCGAGTTATATCTCTTTGTGGGAAATGAAAATCAAAACCACAATGAGATATCACTTGCCCCCTGTATTTTAAAGAATATATTCTTTTATTGATTTCAGAGAGGAAGGGAGAAGGAAAGAGATAGAAACATCAATGATGAAAGTGAATCATTGATTGACTGCCTCCTGCTCACCCCCGACTGAGGATCGAGCCTGCAACCTGGCAATATGCCCTGACTGGGAATCAAACTGTGAACTCCTAGTTCATAGGTTGACACTCAACCACTGAGACACACTGGCTGTCATCCTCTTCTATCCCCCGAGTCTTAAATGTACCATTCAATGAATTTTGATAAATGTATATATCCATATTGCTAATAATTCCTGTTAGTTCTCTAACGTTTTCTTTTTTGCTTTATAAGTTTTTATTGAAGTATAATAATCATATAGAAAAGTGTATCTATCTTTAAGTATATAACCTGATAAATTTTTACAAACTGAACACATGAATGTAACTAATATACAGGACCCCCCCCCCATCTTGTGTACTTCTCTAGTCACCACCCCTACCTCTGTTTCTTTTAATTTTACATTTCTTTAACATGGGCAACAAGGTAGTCTTAGAAACCATTTTAGCAAAATAGCTTTTTCAGTTATTACTTACAGCTCGCTTCTTCTTCCTTTTACAAGTGGGATATGAGTCAATAGAGACTGGGAAAAGCCAAATATTTTGCATCACTGAGAGTCATAACTCCTTTCAGATAATCACAAAGTATTTGTAAAATTAATATTAACTTGTTAGGATGAGTTTTCTTCCAAAGGCTTCCTTCATGAAAGAAACTAAGACTCAGTGTTTTCTCCCATTTCTTCCCCCTGCACTGTAATCAGTAGAGAGGCTTGCTTGTGTATGAAACCTACCGCAGGCTCTAGTGGGGGCTTAAGCCTCTTACCCAACTCCTCACTCCTACCCTCTAAACATATTTATACTAATAAAAGGGTAATATGCTAATTAGACTGGTTATCTTCCAGACATCCTTCCAGACAAAACCACGGTGGCAGGGGCCAAGGCAGAGGTGGTTAGGGGTGATCAGGCTGGCAGGGGAGGGAAGTTAGGGGTGATCAGGCCAGCAGGGGAGCAGTTAGGGGCATCAGGCCAACAGGCAGAGGCAGTTAGGGGCAATCAGGCAGGCAGGCAGGAGAGCTGTTTGGAGCCAGCAGTCTTGGATTGCGAGAGGGATGTCTGACTGCAAGATCAGGCCTAAACCAGCAGTCAGACATCCCCTGAGGGGTCCTAGATTGGAGAGGGTGCAGGCTAGGCTGAGGGACCCCCCACCCCCTGTGTACGAATTTCATGCACCTGGCCTCTAGTATACAAATAAAGAGCCAAGGACAAAACTTTAGCAAATGTCGTTAATTAATTTACTGTGCCAAACCATATTTGTCAATTAACAAGTATTTATAAAAAACATTGACCAACTTCCCACCTCCTTGCTGGTGAGGGTAAAGAGGGCTCTCTGGTGCTCTCCCACATCTTAAGAGCCTGGGCTGGAAAAGTGGAGCTCCCTTCCTTGAAAGAAAGGAGCTAAGAATGCTCTGCCACCATCCTGGTCTCCAAAGTTAACCGCCACAGCATGTACTAGGATGCACTATCTCTTGTGTCTCTTACACTTTGATAAACATCTCACCCCTGTTTACCTAATAGAGTAAGTTAAAATGACAATGGAGAATTAGTTAAAGGGAGGGAGATAAAATATCTCAGAAATCTCACATCTTCCTTACAGCGTAAGATCCAGCACTTCTGTCTGTTTACACACCATGCCACACCTTTTCAGAAAGGTTTTCCCTCACTGTCCTTCTCTTGGTGGAGTTACTAAAAGGAAGGGTCCAACTCGAGTTCACCTTACCAATCACCTCAATTTACTCTCAGGAGGCTTCACTCTACCACATAAGCCCCACATATTCCCACTTGGGTGTCTTCCTCTCCAACAAACATTGAATTTAGAAATATCTTCATAGGCATGCTCTGCACCCATCTTTCTACCACACATAAACCATACTACTGAATACCTAGAAGTTTTTCAGTCAACCAATGTTTATGACAAATATACCTGGAAATGAGTTCTGGCACACCTCAGACTGGAATCAACCTGGCTGTTCTTGGGGGATGAAATGTGTCCATAGCAGCACAAATCAAGCCAGGGGAAGATCGCCTCAGACTATTCTTCTGCAAGGCAAGACCTACACGTCACTAGCTGCTACTGACTGCCATGAAGGCTTATCTGTCTATACGGGCAGAAAGCACTAACATAGCCTCATGGACAAAATGGAGAGAGCAGAAGTGTAGTAGAAAAAAGAAATGAGATAACATGTATTTAGGACGATGAAAAGAGAGACTTGTTGCTAAAGGGCAAGAGTTGGCTGGCTTCTGGTCCTTCTTTTCCCTCTGGCCCATTTGTGAACATTTTGCTTGTTTGTAATGTAATCAAATTTTATGGCTTAAATATTGTCCCGGTGCCCAGCATTTAATGCAGCAAACCACAGGCCTCAAGATTGAGATAATCAAGACTGGATTCTCCCCCAAACTCTGAAAAAAACTAATGCAGCAAAGCTGACCAAGAAACATTAAAGGAAGTAGAAGAGGAAGAGAGGGAAGAGGTGAGCAGTAGAAAGGGGGATACAAAAAGAGTTGTTTCTGCTAATAGGAGGGAGTTTGTTAACTCTTCATCATCCTTCTATTTATGATATCTTGAAAAAGAATTTTATTTTTGTATCAAATATCAAATACTGCTAAATTCCACAGTTCATGCCCCCAATATTGTAAAAATTAAAATTGCTAGATTTCTCTTTTTGAAGTGTTAACACACCAAACTCAGATTTGGATGTAAATGCCAAATATCTCTCAAATCTCTGTAAAAAGACTAACGTAAAAGGAACGACCACAAAGCACATAAAATAGGTAAAAAAATAAAAGGGTGAAGAACGACAGTAGAAAGAAGGAAGTTAGGATAGAGTTGTTAGCTGTGGAGCAAAAACTGTCTGCCTCTTAGTCTTCCTTCTGCCTCTGTTCTATTGTTTTAAAACATGTTTTTTTTTTTTCACATATTGGTATATTCTGTTGTAGTTGTGGACAAGCATAGTCCATGACATTTTGAAAATTGAAGCCTGAATCTCCCTAAAACCTCAGTAAAAACACTAATTCAGCAAAGCTGACCACCAAACCTTCAATAGGTATGTGATGATATGAGCAATTTGGGAGAAAAAGGACAAATGGTAGGCAGGGTTGTATTAGGGCAAAGGTCTGGCTCTCCTCCTCTGATCCTTGTCTTTAAATCATTATTATTGTTCATATTATATTCCCTCAAAATCTCTTCCTCTTCCTGTATCCCTTCTTTTAATTAATGGCACTTTAGGCTTACTGAGTCACTGGGTGAGGCACAAGCACCTGTATTGAAGCACAAGTAGGTTTGATTATTTTCCTAGCTTCCTAGTTGGTACTCCCTCTTTCAATTCTTTACTTCTCCAGTTTATTCTTCATATAATAAATTTACCTTCCTAAAACACCAGTTAGTGTATAATATTCCTTTCCTCAAATCATTGCAAGGATTTCCTACTTTCTGTAGTTATATTAACAGCTGAAAATCTTGACTTGGCCTTCAAGATTTCCATTTTCTGTTATCTTATGCTCCCGTGGCCTCATCCATACCATTTCTTTCAATAGACCTCATGTGCTAATCACACCATGCCATTTTTAACCTTTATCTAGAAAGGGCCCATACTTTATCACTTCATCTCACCATCTCTCTTGAAATTTTATTCTTCCAGAATAATTACATTTAGTAAAATAAAGATGAAAAAATTGATATCAAATTTGTTACTGTGATCTCTACCAGGTAGTAAGAGGGCCAATGTGTATCCCTTTTTTTGTGCCCCAATTATTACATAGTGTCTTGAATATTGTTGACTGCCAATGAGCTTTTGTCCTTATTTATTATTACATGCCTTCCTATGCCTTCTGTGTAATAAATATATGCGTATATGCCACAACATCATTGCTAAAAGACTCCAAGGTTCCAAATCCCATACTGTACTAAGTGAAATTTCTGTTGAGCCCATGTTATTTTTATAGGGATTTTAATAGCTAGAAGTGATGATCAGATACTCAATGATATTTGTGTGCTTAGACTAAACTTATCAATTATAGTGTTCCTTACATTTCACCAACTCTCTTTGGTTGCAATGGTTGCTTTTTTAGCTATTACAGTGGTATCTTTTCCTTTGCTTGGCTCATTAAACTATGTGCAGAAGGAGAGATTAAAAGAGATGAGAGACAAAGAACATATGCATGTGTGCTTGACCCATGGCACAAATAGTGTGGTGAAGGCCTGGGGGTGAGTAGGAGGGGTTTAAAGAGAGACAAAGGGGGACATCTGTAATACTTTCAACAATAAAGATAAATTAAAAAATAGAGTAGAAAAAAAAAGAGATGAGAGAAGACAAAGGTTGGAGGCAATCCTACTGCTCACAGTTAGGGTAATTTGAAACTCTACTTTCTCTGTTTTGTTCATCAGTTTATTTTGTTCATTAGATTCCACATATGAGTGAGATCATGTGATACTTATCTTTCTCTGACTGGCTTATTTTGCTTAGCATAATGCTCTCCAGGTCCCTCCATGCTGTCTTAAAGGGCAAGAGATAGATCCAGAGATATAGAAGCATGGAATAGACTGATTAATCTCAGAGGGAATGTGGGGGTGGGAAGAGATTAACCAAAGAACACATATGGATACTAGTGGCCCCGTGCACAAAATTCATGCATGGGGGGGTGTTCCTCAGCCTGGCCTGCACCCTCTCCAATCTGGGACCCCTTGAAGGATGTCCCACTGCCGATTTACAGGGATTGGGCCTAAACTGGCAGTCAGACATCCCTCTCACAATCTGGGTCTGCTGGCTCCTAACTACTCACCTGCCTGCCTGCCTGATTGCCCCAAACTGCCCCCTGCCATCAGCCTGATCACCCCCAACTGCCTCCTGTGCCAGTGTGCTCACCCCCAACTGCCCCCCCCCGCTTGCCCCCAACTGCCCCCCTGCTGGCCTTCTCACTCCAAATTGCCCCCCCCTGCTGTCCTGATCACCTCCAACTGACCCCCACTGATGGCCTGCTTGCCCCCAACTGGCTCCCCTGCTGGTCTGCTTACCCCCAATGGCCCTGCCCCCCATCAGCCTGATCACTCCCAACTGCTCTCCTCTCTTGGCCTCTAACTGCCTCTACCTCAGCCCCACCGCCATGGCTTTGTCCAGAAGAACATCTGGAAGATCTCCTGGAAGGTCTCCTAGTCTAATTAGCATATTACCCTTTTATTAGTATAGATAGAAGCCTGGTGCACAGGTGGGGGCTGGCTGGTTTGCCCTGAAGGGTGTCCCCGATCAGGGTTGGGGTCCTGCTGGGGTGCCTGGCCAGCCTGGGTGAGGGGCTGATGGCTGTTGCAGGCTGGTCATGCCCCTCAGTGGAGACCCTCACTCCATGGGAGTGTGGCCAGCCTGGGTGAGGGGCTGAGGGCTATTTTCAGGCTGCCCACAGCCCCTTCGGGGGGGGCGGATACCTCTGGGGTGCCTGGCCAGCCTAGGTGAAGGGCTGATGACCATTTTCAGGCTGGCCATGCCTCCTGGCAACCCAAGCTCCCAGCCTCTCCTTTTTTTCTTTTTTTTTTTCAGCGCCTCATTGAGCGGAGGCCAGAGCAGGCTGGAAGCAGGTATCTGGGATTTATTTATCTTCTATAATTGAAACTTTGTAGCCTTGAGCAGAGCCCAGGGCCGGCCAGGGCAGGAGGGAAGCTTAGCTTCCTCCACCGCCGGGGGCAACCCAAGCTTTCTGCTCGCTCCAGCTCCGTGGCCGCTGCCATCTTAGTTGGGTTAATTTGCATACTCACTCCTGATTGGCTGGTGGGTGTAGCGGAGTGGTGGAGTGATAGTTAATTTGCATGTTCCTTTTTTATTAGTGTAGATATGCATAACCCATGGACACAGATAATAGTGTGGTGGAGGCCTGGGGGGCAGGTATAGGGTGGATAGGGTCAATGGGGATAAAGGGGGACATCTCTAATACTTTCAACAATAAAGATAAATTAAAAAAAAGGAACTCTACTTTCTCACTTTCTATGTTCTAAGTGCACTTGACTATTTGCCTCTGTGTAACAGTGGTAATATTTGTTGGAAATATGGATATAATCTCCAGAATTTATTCCTTTGAGAGGGAAGCTACTCATATCAATTTATAAGTTCTGCTGTAATTCATTAATTGTATCACTTCTCAATCACATCACATCTGTTTGTTTGATCTAGTGCACTATTGCCCACATCTGAATGCAACTGTATGAAACCAAACATGACCTTTGTGCCTAAGCCATTCACATAGGGCCTTGTAAGCTACCTTTGATTAATTCTTCAAGGCCATCTTTTATAGACATTGGTTGTACAACTAGCATCCAAACACAGATTGTCCCTGATTTGAGAACAGCCACACAACCCAGTCCTCCAAAGATACAGATGACTTTATTATTATCATGTCTCTTTTGATTTATACATACTGCAAATCAGTTTCCTTCTGGCAGTGTGAATAATTGAGAGCTGGAAATAAGCATATTCAAGGCTTACTTTCATAGCATTTATTTTTCAGATATTATGTGGAGATTTCCTTCATATCATACTATTGTTAGAGTGTATTTTGTACAGAGAGGGAAACACACAAGATACATTGAATACATTGAGTGACTTTCATTGAGTTGATGGTAGATTATGGGTGAGAAATGGGAAAGGTGGTTTGCCTATAGGGAAGATAAAAGCAGTAGAATGAGGGTTGGAAGGCTGCCAAGGACAAATATCTATCTCACAATTTGGATGAAGCCTGGCTTTGCCTTTAGTGCCATTGGAATTGTTCATTTGGGTGATGCTTTGATAGGGAAATGCATGGTAATTGTGGTGAGTCAAGTTATCAGGTTGGTAATGAGAGACACAAATCTTCTTCTAGAAGCAGGTTCATCCTCCTGGGAAGGTGTAATATGTAGGGTTGAAGATTGCACCATATAAATTAGCACTTGATTACAAGTTGCTTGTATTATTCACTCACTGTTTTATTCTCTAATCCAATCAGCAAATATACTTTGAAAGCTCTTAAGTGCTATCTGTTGGTACAATGGTGAACCATATCAAACTTGGTCCTTGAACGCATGACACTTTGGTCTGTGAGAGTTATTTGTATGAATATACAAATACTTACAATAAGTGCTATTAGTGAGAAAAATAGCCCCTGATCTCCTTTTTTAAAAATTAACAGCTATACTTAGGTATAATTTAAATACCATAAGATCTATCTATTTGACACTGCTTTAAAGCAAAAATCAGATCATGTCCCTTCTCTGCTTGAAATTCTTAAATAGCCTTCTGTTACTATTGAAGCTAACACTCCTTAAGCAGGCTTACTACAGCCTTACATAAACTAGATCTTGTCACTCACTCTGCTCTAGTCAAAACTGCCTCCTGACAATTCAGAGAAGGTATCAAACTCTTCTTTTGCCCCAGGACCTTGGTACATACTCCTCCCTATGCATTGCATGAACTTTCCCTGATTCTCATATAACTGGATCTTTATCACCATTCAGATCATTGTTTTAAAGTCACCTTTTCTGAAAGGCCTTCTCTGGCCATGCTATGCAGAGTATTGAATCCCTCACACTCT